>NC_089806.1:8523245-8745745 GCF_029633855.1 Hoplias malabaricus
CCCAGTAAACACACTCAATTCACAAAACCTCTGACTCTTCCTGCAAAACCAAACTATTGCCTCAAAACAGCTCAAGCGGTGCTCCAAACCAAACAATGTTGTCAAATCAGGCCTCGAGTCAATCACAATGATAAACAGCACTGAACAGTCATTACACACAACACCGAAAAAAGGAAAACACAGTGATCAGATCCTGAAGCTGTAGAAAGAATCTTTATTGTCCACAAAGAAAATGCAGTTACAAAACAAAACACTTGTTTAACAAAAATGAGTAATTATGTACTGTGTAAAAAAGTATATATACTAAGAAATACATTACAGCAGAAGTGCCACAGGACTTCATGTACATCACAGGCCACATTCTCCCTGGCCAGCTAGCATGGGAAATTATGCTTGGCCTGTATCCACCCCTATGTCATGACTCCCTGGTGTAGAGTTGCCGGTCATAAACCTTCCACCACCATGAAGAGAACAACTCGTCTGTTGGTTTGAGGAAAGGGGAGTATGATGGAAGAAACCATTTAGGAAATCTTGGTTGATATTGAACCACTCTCTGACCCGGATGGCACGATGAAACCTCTCATTGTTCCACACAATGACATGGACAGGACGCCCTGTCTGGTCATGTTCCTGCTACTCACGCCCTAACACAATATCTCGAAGATCACTCATAAATGCCAAGAGAGGTTGAGTGTTGTATGGCCCCAATGTGGGATGATGGTGGAGAACCCCATGATTGCTGATGGCAGCACATAACGCGACATTGCCACCACGCTGACCAGGGACTGCAACAATGGCTCGTTGGCCAATCACGTTCCTGCCTTTCCTCCTCCTTTTGGCGAGATTGAACCCCGTTTCATCCACATAAATATATTCATGTGGACGGTCTGAGGAAATCCAGTTGAAACATTCTCTATGAAAAAATACAGAAAGCTTTGTAAGTGGTACAGAAAGATAGACTTGTGCTGTGGAGTAGACGGCAGTATTGAACACCTACCTGTACATAGTGGAATCTTTGCTCCTTGACCCCTTCTGAGTTGTGGTCAAAGGGTACTCTGTACAGTTGCTTCATGCTTCGTTCTGTTGCGTTTTAGGACACGATTAAACGTGGAAAGGCAGATATTGTTGATGCCTTCACAGTTGACATGGTCGTCAATGTTTTTCTGCTATATTTCACACAATGTGATTGCAATGTTCTGACGGACAATGTCAACCCACCCTCCCCCCTCCCCCCCCCCCCCACCCCCAATGCACCAATCCACCTACAAACGTGTGTTTTTGGACTGTGGGAGGAAACCGGAGCACCCGGAAGAAACCCACACAGACACAGAGAGAACACACCACACTCCTCACAGACAGTCACCCGGAAGAAACCCACGCAGACACAGGGAGAACACACCACACTCCTCACAGACAGTCACCCGGAGGAAACCCACGCAGACACAGGAAGAACACACCACACTCCTCACAGACAGTCACCCGGAAGAAACCCACGCAGACACAGGGAGAACACACCACACTCCTCACAGACAGTCACCCGGAGGAAACCCACGCAGACACAGGAAGAACACACTACACTCCTCACAGACAGTCACCCGGAGGAAACCCACGCAGACACAGGAAGAACACACCACACTCCTCACAGACAGTCACCCGGAGGAAACCCACGCAGACACAGGAAGAACACACTACACTCCTCACAGACAGTCACCCGGAGGAAACCCACGCAGACACAGGGAGAACACACCACACTCCTCACAGACAGTCACCTGGAGCGGGAATCAAACCCACAACCTCCAGGTCCCTGGAGCTGTGTGACTGCGACACTACCTGCTGCACCACCGTGCCGCCCGTGGGTGAAAATACATTCACAAATTGTGTCTTAATAGGTGAAAAGTGCTTAAGGTTCTGCCAAAAGGGTAACCCGTTGTGACTAATTAGGTAAAATGTGCTTGTGGGTCTCAGCTTGGTTCAGACAACAGTTTTGTGTTTCAGCAATTGAGAAAAACTGTAATATTAAAGATTAAATTATAGGACGTGAATCTGCATCCTGCAAACATGAATCTGTGACATGTTGAACTCATACATCTGTGGTGTTAATTCAGGCAAAAATACAGTGCCAATTTACATAGCGTTCTCAACAACTGCAAAGCTATATACTAACAATGTAAATGCAGTCCTGTAGGCTGTGTACATGCGCATAGAATCTGTTTTTAACTTTGCTTTAGTGAGGCAAATAAAAACGATGCAGTGGATGGAGATTTACATCATTATTTTTAATCACTGTTTAGGCGTGATTAAGATCAGCCGCTGGGGGCTGCAGAGGACAGGTGGTCTGGGCTCTGTGTTGAAGTGCACTGGGTGGACAACTGAGTGGGCAACATACTCAAGAGCTACAGAACAGTTACTACTGCACTCTGTACAGAGGAGGGGATGAGAGAGAGAGAGAGAGAGAGAGAGAGAGAGAGAGAGAGAGAGAGAGAGAGAGAATGTGAAGTGATGTGAAATAGGACAGACAGAAATTAGCTTTAAAAAGTGTCAGATTTGAAGTAGTTATTGTAGTAGTAGTAGTATCAGTAATACTGTTATATTACTATTTTGTAGTAGTAATAGTAGCATTATTAGTATTTGTTGTAGTATTAGTAGTGGCTGTATTAGCAGTAGTACTTGCAGTAGTAGTTGCAACAGGAGTGGTATCCTCAAGGTTGTATCCAGCAATGGATGGGTTGTGGCCAAACTTTGCGAGAGAATTGTCAGTCAGTTCAAAGACTATGTTTCTCAGTGCAAGACTGCAAATGATTTAGGACTTTCACCATGTAGAAGACAGAGGAAATCTTGGTGTGTACAGGCCAAGAGTGGCTGACAGAGTCCTCAGACTGTGCTGTTGGAGAATCCATCAGGCTAATGTGATGGACATAATCACATGACTCTGGAGTATTTAGGAAAAATATTGTTACCAAAGAAATGTTCAAAAACCCACAGCTTGGGTGATATTCAGATATGAGACAACATCATCAATGCTGAGGCTTATATTGGTATTTTGGAGAGACATATGCTGCCATCAAGATGACGTCTTTTCCCAGGAATCCATGTCTATTTCAGTAGGACAGTTCCAGACCTCATTCTGCTCGAGTTAAAACAGCGTGGCATCGTAGACACGGTGCATGTGTTTGAGTGAACTGCCAGCGTTTAGATCTGTCTTCTATTGAAAATGTATGAAACGTCATGAAAAGGAGAATCAGGCCATGGTGACCACAGACTGGTGAGCAGTTCAAGCCTTATAAAGCAAGAATGGACAAATAAAATAGCCTTGCAACACTGCAACAATTAGTCAATTTACTAACCATTAAAAAGTCCAGAAGGGCGGCACGGTGGCACAGCGGGTAGGTGTCGTTGTCACACAGCTCCAGGGACCTGGAAGTTGTGGGTTTGAGTCACGCCCCGGGTGACTGTCTGTGAGGAGTGTGGTGTGTTCTCCCTGTGTCTGCGTGGGTTTCCTCCGGGTGACTGTCTGTGAGGAGTGTGGTGTGTTCTCCCTGTGTCTGCGTGGGTTTCCTCCGGGTGACTGTCTGTGAGGAGTGTGGTGTGTTCTCCCTGTGTCTGCGTGGGTTTCCTCCGGGTGACTGTCTGTGAGGAGTGTGGTGTGTTCTCCCTGTGTCTGCGTGGGTTTCCTCCGGGTGACTGTCTGTGAGGAGTGTGTGTGTTCTCCCTGTGTCTGCGTGTTTCCTTCTCGGGCTCCAGTTTCCTCCCACGGTCCAAAAACACACGTGGATTGGCGACTAAAAAGTGTGAAGGACTGGCGCCCCCTCCAGGGGTGTATTCCCTCCTTGCGGCCAGTGATTACGGGTAGACTCTGGACCCACCGCAACCCTGAACTGGATAAGGGTTACAGACAATGAATGAACGAGTCTAGATGGGTGACACAACAGTGATCAGAAATCAACTTTTAAATTTCTTTATAATTACTTTTTTTGATTGATTGTATTTTTCTTGATTGTTTGATTGTATTTTATTTCCCCACTTATACATTTTCTGGTGCATGAGTTTTTATTTATTTATTTTTAGATATGAATGAGTGAATTCAGCAGAACTGAAGGTTTGTGCTTTATTTGTATCTCCACGAGCTGTGATTTTCATGTACTATTTTCAATGCGAGTGTGAATGTAGGAGACACAGCTCATTTAGGTCTTTATTACACCCTTAACAGGCCATAGTGAACAAGGGCACAGAGAAGGGATTGGCACTGGTGTGCAGCGAGGGCGAGATGAGGCTTATTCATCCACGGACACATCATACAGAGGGTGAATAGGCTCACACCCACCTCAAAACACACACCAGACACCCTCACAGACACACAGCAGAGTATAAACCTTTAATGCAAAGAAAATCCCACGAACACAGGCTACGCCACCAAACCTCTCGCGTGGGAGGGTTTTCTCAGGAGTGCCTTCCCATTGGTTAATGAGTTTTTGAGTGACAGCTCAGTGCCCAAGGCATTTTGGATTCCGCATGCGTACAACACGTTGCAGCTCAGCAGTGGAGAGACACAAGAGTGAGTGGCTTGTTCGCCTACTGGTCACATTTGTGGATCAGGCTGCATTTGTATTTGGAGCGAGTGAAATGCGAGAGGAAAGTCTCAAAATCCAAAACCCCGCGAGAGGAAATGAACAAATGCACGTCGCAGAAAAGACGCGAGTGACTTGATCCACAAACGCAGATTGTACAATTTACAAATAAATTTTAAATTCGAGACTTCGACTTTACAAATATTTGCAATGTAAATTTAAACAAATGTATTTATTTTTGCATAGAATTGTGATATATCTATGAAAATCAAAACATGTGTTTATGAATGTAACTGTACTTGTACAAACTGCAGACTGTGAGACACAGATTGGGATGTGTTCATTTGTGAACAGTAAAACATATCTGTGAATTAATATCTTGTGGATTAACATTTACGTATATGTAAAGTATTTTGAGACTAATCTCTCTCCACAGAGGAACAACGTCCAGGGCACTGAACTGTCACTCAAAAACTCATTAACCAATGGGAAGGCACCCTGAGAAAAAAACGTCCAAGGGAGAGCTTTGTGCCAAAACTGCTGCAAAACTCAGGAATCACACACACAGGGCTTGTGCCGCTCGCGCACAAAGTAAGGGGAGCTCACTCACAAAGGTCAGAGTTATAAGTTTTACGTTTAAGATGATTGTTTGTGTGATTCTTTTTGACACAAATCTGATTCCATAGAAACCAGTCTAAAGTGTTTTTTATGAAGCCCCATTGTCTGTAAATGACTGAAAAAACAAACCGGCTCAGTCCTGTATGCTAGTCTCTCTCTCTCTCTCTCTCTCTCTGGTGGAGGCATCTGGGGTTTTAAATGTATTTTTTTAGACAATGGCGAGAACTCCAAATGTTGAAAAGAACGAACCGAAATGAGCATATTGCTTTATTCCTGCTCCATATATAGGTAAAATTGTAATATTGAATTAATTTAGTTGTTTCTAATCCATTAAGGTGGAAATGTCTCCACAGTCAGGAGACGGCTAACTCTGAAAGTGCTACAAAACTGAACAACTCGTGTTTTAAATGAGTTTCTGTGGTAATTCAAACAGTGAATAAAATCCTACAGACAATATA
This sequence comes from Hoplias malabaricus, assembly GCF_029633855.1. Taxonomy (NCBI): domain Eukaryota; kingdom Metazoa; phylum Chordata; class Actinopteri; order Characiformes; family Erythrinidae; genus Hoplias; species Hoplias malabaricus. The sequence goes on from NC_089806.1 coordinate 8,528,887, forward strand.
AACTTCAGCCACGTACACGTTTTTGTCCCCTCAAACACACCGGTCCACCTTAAAACACTTAGCCTCGGAATATAAACAACCAGAAAGTACTGCAATTGCCCTCAAACATAGACTTTCTCTTTAAGTGAGAAATGCACTTGTAGCTACAATATCCCATGCAACCTTGGACCTAATTCCTAAAACTAGTCCTAACACTTCCCCTTAACCTAGGGACTATCCTTACACTTCCCTAAACTGCACTGTTAGTAACTGTGTGTGCATTTCAGGCACTGACATGGATTTATTAGAGTCAGTAAGGTTTCCTTAAACACACCAATCAGCAGAGATGAAACTCCTGGAGAAATGATGTGTTAGAAACTGTCCTGGGCTCGAGCAATAACACTAAGGTTGGTTCAATCACGAGTCGCAGCGTCTTAATCTGTACATCACGTGACTCGACGAACCCAGCACAGAGCAGAATATAAACTACTTGATATTAACACAGTAACCCACTGAATCATTTCTGACTTTTTACAGCGGGTGTTAAAAATAAACTTTTAAAAACGGAGCCTAATGTAGTGGATTAAATAAAACTCCTAGGACAGTTTATTATAATAAAGAGACACAAAGACGAAGACATGTCTTTTAGTGGGTTACAACTCATCTAGTATTATTATGTCTTTTACAGGTTTAGTAGAAATATTATAAGAACGGTGTGAATTTATTTATCAGTTAGAGATTAGAGACATTATTGATAGGCTATAATAATAATAATAATAATAACAATTTTAAATCAAAGTGACTAGGCTATAACTTGTTTCCATTCATGTTTTATAATCACTGATTAATTCATTCGTTTGTCACATTTGGTTTCTTTAACCTGGGTCTTATATATCTGCTCTTTTTTACATCCCAGTAAACAATTAGCCGTTGATTCAACGTTGAAATAAAGTAATGACTGCCGTCTAATCAACGTTCTCTTAAGGTTGAAAATGAAAGTTAAAAAGACGTCCAAACACAGACATTGAAAAGACGACTATTAGACGTATTTTGGACGTCCATTGACGTTATTAATCGGTCCCGAAATAAATTACTTGTATAAAACGCGTTTTGGACGTCCACTGACGTCGATTGGTCATCACTTAACTAACTTATTAAGATGGATTTTGGACGTCCGTTGACGTTTAAAATATGTCCTTGACGGACGGACTACTTTTAGACCTATTTTGAACGTCCAGGGACGTTCCTTGTTTACTGGGATTTTTTGTGTTATATTTAGGCTATTATTAATTTTATATATATATATATATATATATATTGTTTATATTCTAGTTAATACTATTTCTCGAATACAGTAAATAGCCTGTGAGTTTGTTCTGTGTACCAAATTAATTTACACACCCCAGCGAAATAAAACGATTCTGATGTTGGTTCTCATTTGGTTTTGATTCATGATTCTCATTTTAATTGACTCTTCTGTTGATTCAGATTCTAATTCTGTTCACGAGTTTTACTCCGTTTCAAAATTTGATCCAAATCTTATTTTTGTTCCCAATCTTATTCTGATTCTAAATTTGTGAGTGTTTTTTTTTTATCTCGTTTCTGGTTTTAATCCTAATCTGTCTGTGCGTTTTACTCCGATTTTGATTCCGTTAGCCTACGTGTGTAAACTGTTTACTTGTCCGCGGTGAATGAGGGGCAGTGCCGGGTTGTTTCTGAAGCTCGTGCAGGACACCAGCGAGAGCTGCTCCTCTAAAGCTTCTGTTCTGAAAGTATCTAAGATTTTCTGTTTTCTGCTCAACGTTTAGAAATTCCCGATGTCCTCCTCCTCTTTTCTGAGGGCTTTCTTTGTTCCTGAAGACGACGTCGAGTTCACAGCGGCTTCTTAAAGAGGTCTGACCTTCGTTTAGGTCCTGTATAACACTCGCGCGCTAAAGAGAGGATCTCATTAGTTCTGTAACTCAAGGTCATTCAGATCCGTCCGCGCGAGGCCAATCACAGCGGAGATTATTAAACCCCGAGAGAGAGAGAGAGAGAGAGAGAGACTGAAGAGTCGGGTTTAGGATTTACAGCTCAAACTCTCATTATAGATAAAGCTCTTTCTTTACTGCGTTCCTGCGTTCAGCCGCAGCCATTAACATCAGCCTTTAACAGAGTCGCCGAGGAGGTCCTCAGACCGCACCGTGGCTCTCCTCTACACAGGGGTCCCGCTCTTATTCTGTCGTGTCTTAAAGAGAGAGAGAGACGTGTTTACAGATGTCTACACTCTACACTCCACTAACTTCATTATTGTAGATTCTTTAAAATTTGTTTGATCAATTTAGAATTTAGATGACTTTTTTCTTCTCCACATATATATGTATATGTATATATATATATTTGTATATATATATATATATATATATATATATATATATATATATATATATATATAAAGGAGAAGAAAGGGACCAATAAGAATTATTATTATTATTATTATATTTATTTCGTTTTTATTTGTGTTAATTATTTTATTATATTTTATTTTATTTTTAAGTGTAAGAGTCCCCGTCAAAGAAATAGAAGCACTCAGCCTTACATTCGCGGCCTAATGTTTTCTTTGACAATTCTTCAACCATACAACAATAATAATAATAAAAATAATATTTATTAGTATTATTATTATTATTTTATTACTTTTTATTATTATTATTTTATTAAAAATAATTTAGTACCGTGGTATAAAGCGACATGAATAGGCCTATTTTATTAAACTTAAACAAATAGCCCTCACTGAAAAATGACAAAACCTGATATATTAAGTGCTTATTTGCATACGAACAATAATTTCAATAAAACAGCAATGAATATTAAAAGTAGTCCGGATTTACCAAAACAATGTTCTACATTTGTTCACACTTCAGATTAACACACGGAATTACCTTTACTCCCTTAAACACAGCTTTCATTTAGTGAAGTTAGTTAAACCTTCCAGGAGGTCACGGACTGAGGTCTCGACGCTGTTTAAATACGTCATCAGACTGAAATAAAAACACAAACCGAAACCGTTACAAATGAAAGGTACCTAAATGCACACATTTTTATCCGTGTTCCGTTTGTCGAGTCCTCAGCTGAAACTACCTCAGGGACCCAGCCTTCATAATAATGCGGTATTTTTGCGGGGTTTTTTTTTTCGTTGGAAATAAAACCTATCCTTCAAACCAAAAAATAAATATAAGGAACACAGACAAATCCTGACCACACACACCACTCAAACTCAATGCTCTGACATTTGTAACTGGGTGAAAATTAATGCGCTCTTAAGATTAACTTCAGTCTTCTGCCCAAAAAAAAAAAAAAAAAACATTTACATTTAAATAAAATTAATATACATTTTTTGGCACGAATCATAATTAAACTCTTATCAATAAAATGAATTTAAAAAATTTAAATACTTCAAATACACTCTAGAATCACTGGATTCTTACCGGCGCCGAAACCACAGAATAAAGCTTAGACCTAGTTCTTTAATCTCCGTTTAGACTCTCAGCTGGAGTCCGGGGCTCTGTGTCCACTGTTCAAGCGCAGTGTCAGCGGCAGAAAGACGAGGGACGGGGACGAGCGAACGAACTGAACCTTTAACCCCATCTCTCTCTCTCTCTCTCTCTCTCTCTCTCTCTCTCTCTCTCTCTCTCTCTCTCTCTCAATGTGTGTGTGTGTGTCACACACTCTCTCTCTCACTCTCACACACACACACACCTACTTTACTTTCACCACAGCCTACAACACAATAAACGACAAAATTCTGAAGGATTCAGACAAAAATAAACCAAAAATGTATCAATTAATAACTGATCTGATATTTAATAACAAGTTACATTGGCAATATACAAACTATTTAAATCCTGACCAGTTTTATTGGTTTCTGAGTGCATTCTCATGGTAGCTCTGATTTTAAAAACAGTTTTATATAATGTTTTTTTTTTCAATATTTACAGAATATGTCCTGTTTTAATGAAACAGGAAGTTACTACACTCTTAAAAACACACTGTATGCATTATTTGTTCACTTTCCCCCTGTTCTTCAATGGTCAGGCCCCTCAGAAGACCACCACAGGGCAGGTATGAGTGCTGCAGAAGTGTTTAAACACGGCGTCCACTCGGTTAGACCCTCCTACAGAGCCATGGTCAATGTATACATCACTTTGTCTCACCCAGAAGTAACTATATGAGAGCAGAAGAACACACATTAATCGTTAGCATTCAGTGTAAACGAATATAATACAGGTCTAATTCTGTTGGTTCTTTTCTCCTGATGCAATGTACAGAGCAGCTTGTTTTTCCCCTAATTCTATTAAAAATTAATGAAGTTTAAAACACACCAAATGGAGATACGAGGTTTTGTTTGTGAGAGTGGCGGTTAAAAGTGGATTGAAACCTGTTTGGAAACATGCATTTGTTTGCAAACCCAGGCTGTGTCCGCACTGCCCTGTCTGCGCTATTATTACGCTCCCTAATTAACATGTTAATTTGTCCAATTAATATGTTAATGAGAGAGCTGACTCAGAGCTTGACCACAGGCTTCTGAGCACAATGCGCTTTAACTATATACAAACAGGCTAAAGGACACTATTTATTTTCATTTTCAGATCTCGTGTACTGTTTGAATGGGACGCCCTGGAGCAGCTGCACATGGGATTTATAACGCGCCTCAACTTTGGGCTGAAGGGATGGAGCTCCTAAAGTCAATACCTATGGGTTGAGTGGGAGTGTGGTTTGGGATCCAGAGCTAATCATTCAACATCAGGACCGGACATCACTGATGTTTTTAAGGCTCAATGTCATTAAATGGCCACAGCAGTGTTCTAATATCTTTTAGAAGGTTAGAAGCTACCGCAGCAAAAGAGAAACAAACTCCCTTATATTCCACATCTCAGAAGAAATACTGGGCAAAATGGTGTCTACAAACTTTTGGGCACTATCAGTACTGATGCAGAATAGTTCAAAAGCTCTTATCAGCCAGTTATCTGAAGATTGTCATGAGGTGGGGTCTGAAACCCGTGGCCAGTAAAGAGCTGTGAAACTGTAAACACATAAATAAAACTGCGCATCAGTGAAAATATATAATTAAAGGGCTTTTACCTGAAAGAATGAGGTCCATCCTTCACTTCCTCAGAGATCTAGACGCGCACAGCCCCACAGGTCAGACGACTCAGACATCTGGGCACTGAGAGAGCTGTTAGCTTTGTGTGTGTCCTGTTTGAGCTGAGCTTTGTGCTCTGACCTCAGCTCTGAGGTTAAGAGGCTGCTGGAGCTTGCAGCTTAGAGTCGTATGGGGTCGTTCTGGGGCGCTGCGCTAAAGGCAGGTTTAGATGATTTTCTGTAGTAAAATAAGAGCACGTCCTAAAGAGAACACGGTCCTGCACATTCGGACACGCCGGACTAAACACCACACTGAAAGAAATTAAAATAATAACTGACCACAAATGACAACACACTCCTGTGTCCTGAGTTTGAACAGTCACTGAATCATTTACTTAATATTTGATACTTGATATTTAAACATAAAAAAACAAGTGATAAACACACAGCTGAAACTGACCCATGGTCTGCTCTCTCTCTTTCTCTTCTCTCTCTCTCTCTCTCCTCTCTTTCTTTTCTGTCTCTTTTCTCTCTCTCTCTCTTTTCTCTCTCTCTCTCGTTTCTCTCTCTCTCTCTCCTCTCTTTCTTTTCTGTCTCTGTTCTCTCTCTCTCTCTTTTCTCTCTCTTCTCTCTCTCTTTTCTCTCTCTCTCTCTTTCTCTCTCTCTCTCTGTCTCTCTCTCTCTTGTTTCTCTCTCTCTCTCTCTCTGGGCTCTTTAATAAGGGCCATTGTTTTAAAGGACCTTTATGTTCTTGTTTAAATGAAGGTGACAGAAAAGCTATTCATATGTTTCCTCCAAGAACCTCTTGAACATGGTTCTATACAGCGTCAGAAAGCGAAGACAGTGGAACATTGTGACTCAGAGTCATATTTCTTGACTCAGGGACATTTTTTTTTTTTGCTGCTATTCTGTGTTATAGTGTCTTTGTGTGATGCCATGGAGGACCACCTTTATTTTCTTTTTGATGCAAGGATCTTCAGAGGACCATGTTTGTAAATGAGGTGTGCGTAAAGAACCTTTTCAAAGTTCAAGGAAAACAAGAGGAGGAACTGATACTGTACTGTTACATTGAGAGCTTTCTTTCAAATCTGTGTTTCAAGTGTGTGTTTTTTTTAGGGACCACTTCTACGTTTTCTGCTTTGGAGAAATTGACTGATATTCAGACGGTGTGGTTGCTTCCGTGGGACCTTCTGTAAAGCCAGACAGCTCAACACACTTGGAGGAGAACGCTAACAATTTTGAAATGGGTAGGACATCCTACGTACCCAGAGAGTCATCTCGAGATGACGACTCTCCTGACACACAACAAGACAGCTGCAAAACTACCGTCCATAGTTTATTGTTTGCCAAATACTTACATGATTTTCTTGGTCACCTCACACCATCAATGATGCTCTTGTTCATAACTGGACAGTCCTGGGCTTCGGAGGGGACTCATTTGGCCTGTGGTACAGCTCAAGAAAACTTCAAATATTACATAAACAGTACATGGTATTAACCAGGGCTGTCCATGTTTGCACAGGACACTCTCTTTAGCCCATTTGAGAGGAGAGGAAGCTCCACACTGAGGAAAGGTGAACCTTCTCCAGCTTGTTCCAATGGAGAGCATGCAGTTCATATAGCAGTGGCTAACACAGCGGCCCTCCATCCTACTAGGGTTTGATTCCCAGCTTGGACAGGAACACCATCCTACAGCAATAAGGAGTAAGAGTGCCAACTCTGCATTAGCCTGTATCTGTAACATGACTGGAACAATTCCCTGGAGAACAATAAATGTACAACATTATTTAGTCAATGCGAAGCTGACCCCACTCTGAGCTATTTCTTGGCCGACATATTATCAAAGCAGAGTGTGTAATACACATGTTCATGGTCAGGTCAGGTCTGATACCAGGTTGCCTTGGTTGGTCACATGGTAGCGTAAATAGAGAATACAAATCTCTGTAAATAGTCATTGTTGTGTTGCAAGTGGTGGGGGCTCCACACCCTACAAATGGTAAACTCCCACTCTGTGTGTGTGTTTGGAGCATGTCCCTGAGTCCCAGACACTTGACCACCTTCCCTGTCTCTCATATCCTGAGCAACAACACAGAGGCTCTTCTACACCCACACCATCAGAACCATGCACTCCTTCATCTCTGCACAACTCTGGGGGAAAAGTCAATCCTTTAAAACACTGGTAACATTTTGCAGTAGGGGTACATTAATGACCAGTACGTAAAGCAATGTTCAGTAGTAAGCCTTATTAAACAATTAAGTAAATTACAATGAGTCATTAATTAATGACAAGGACAAGAGCGAACATTGTTTTAAATGCTAGTTAATGCTAGTTTTTGTTTATTTTCATTATTTAATAAGACATTGTGACATCACTTAACCATTTATTAAAGCTTATTACAGTCTTAAGTATCATGAATGATTATGACATCACAAAGAGTCATGTCTAAATACATTTAGCCCATGTATATTTACCTACCTCCACAGGTACAACATTGTCCTTTGTTGTTGCTACCTGTGTTATGACCCCATACTCCATCTTAGCCCACACTCGGATGGTAAAAGGTGGTTCTAAATAAAATCATTTTTAAAAACCCTTTGAAATGTATATATCACCACTGTCCAATAAAAAACATGTCTGCATTTTTGTGGCTTTTTAGTTTTCTTTGTTTGAACACTGATCCTTTACAATGTGTGAAGGTTTAATGACGAATGAACCAATAGAAATGTTCCAAAATTACTTTGAATAAAATCTTATTACACTGACTTCCATTGAAAATTAAGTTTTTTCGTTCTCCTGTAAAGTTACAAATTTTGGAGACACATGTTTTCTTTTGACAGTGAAGATATGGTTCATCCATTTGATGAAAAAAAACAATTGTAAAAGATTTTAAAGAAATGGTTCTATGTAGCACCAAACTGAGTTTTCCTATTTTTCTACACGTGATTAAATTGAAAGAACAATAAAACTGCTCCTCCATGTTTCACAGATATGTAGCAGTGCACTATAGGGAAGTGACCACAATCTGAGGAGCCTGTCTCAAGGGCACTTTGACCATTGATGTTGAGGGAGGAGACAGTGATGTTCCCACACACACAAACACAGCCCTAAATTTCCTGGGGAGATTTGGTTGTAGGGGACAAACAAGTGACTTTCCAGTTCCAATCATTAGACCATGGCTGTCCCCAGGACATCAACAGCTACAAAATGGCACCTACTCCTTAAACAAACATCAATATATTTAAAAATATTAAATGAATATATAGTTTTAATCATCACCGGTTCCAACCACTGCATTCATCACTCCCAGTCACGCCATGTGACCAAGCAGAGACAGAGAAGTTTAACAATGTTTCCTCTGAGACATGAAGAACGGAGTTCAACACACTTGGAGGAGAACACTAAGGCACCAGGGTCAGTTGTTACCTTTAGAAATCAGATTTGTTTTTTCAGATGCCTTTTACATGCAGTCATGCAGTTGTGGCTCAAGTTGCTCTGCACTGTGTGGCTGAGATCTTCCCCTCAGAGCCAGCATTAACTCTTTCAGCAGTGTGTGCTACAGCAGCTCTTCTGTGGGTTCACACCAGACCAGACCGACTAACCTTCACTCATCAGTAGAATCAGTGAGCTTTGGGTGTCCATGTCCCTTTCAATGTTTGTTCTTCCTTGGACCACTTTTGGCAGGTACTAACCACTGCACACTGGGAACACCCCAATAAACCTGCTTCCAGCATTTACTTCAAGAACTTGCTGGCCCCTTGCTGCCTGATATACCCCCACCCTCTTCAACAGGGGGCACTGTAATGAGATAATCAAACTGTTCAGCTGTTATTGTGGTTGATTTGTGAATTCAGAACCATGACTCCTCAGAGGAACGGCTGAATGCAGAGATGGTTATCTGCTGTGTGAGACCTGAGGCAAAGAAAATCATATGATTCTGTAGAGCACTTAAAATGGACGCACTGCAGTTATGAATCAAACATTACACTCGCATGCTGTGATAGAACTATATTTGGCTCCTTAAAAACTGTCATACATTTTTCAGCACTGTGTACAGTGCCCTTCCTGGGGAAATTCTATGATCCCAAAAATATTAACTCATTCAGGGTACATGGGCAGTGGTTCTGTTTAGAACCATAAACACTCAGAGAAACACTGGACTGTGTTAATGATCCTGGGCCTGACTCAGTGGGATTCCTATTAGATTTAAACCTGTGAGGGCGGCACAGTGGTGCAGCAGGTAGTGTCTCAGTCACACAGCTCCAAAGTCCCGCTCCGGGTGACTGTCTATGAGAAGTTTGGTGTCTTCTCCATGTGTCTGCGTGGGTTTCCTCCTGGTGACTGTCTGTGAGGAGTTTGGTGTGTTCTCCCTGTGTCTACGTGGGTTTCCTCTGGGTGACTGTCTGTGAGGAGTGTGGTGTGTTCTCCCTGTGTCTGCGTGGGTTTCCTCCAGGTGACTGTCTGTGAGGAGTGTGGTGTGTTCTCCCTGTGTCTGTTTGGGTTTCCTCCGGGTGACTGTCTGTGAGGAGTGTGGTGTGTTATCCCTGTGTCTGTGTGGGTTTCCTCTGGGTGACTGTCTGTGAGGAGTGTGGTGTGTTCTCCCTGTGTCTGTTTGGGTTTCCTCCGGGTGACTGTCTGTGAGGAGTTTGGTGTGTTCTCCCTGTGTCTGCGTGGGTTTCCTCCTGGTGACTGTCTGTGAGGAGTGTGGTGTGTTCTCCCTGTGTCTGTGTGGGTTTCCTCCGGGTGCTCCAGTTTCCTCCCATGGTCCAAAAACACACGTTGGTAGGTGGATTGGCGACTCAAAAGTGTCCATAAGTGTGTGTGTGTGTGTGTCGCCCTGTGAAGGACTGGCGCCCCCTCCAGGGTGTGTTCCTGCCTTGCGCCCAATGATTCCAGGTAGGCTCTGGACTCACCGTGACAGACAATGAATGAATGAAAACCTGTGAAAAGGGGGAAATCATTTTATGTAGCACATGAAATCAAAGGACAAAACAAACAAACAAAAAGATTTAAGCCTCCTTCAACACCCCTCTGTCAAAGACTGTCGTGCACTAAGAACTTAGGGTCCGCCCTCAGTCCTAGAACCGCTGACTCTCTGAAAACAAATACGGTCCTTTGTCTGTTTCAAAAGTTCTTCTCTGAGATGGAAACATGAGAACAGAGAAATGGTTCCACTCAGAACCATCATCATAGCAACCACTGCGAAGAGTTGCTACACTCTTAATAATAAGGAAAGGGTTCTGTGAATGATAACCCAGAAGAACCTTTAAACCTTTTTGAGACCTGAACCTTGTGTTCGTAAGACCACAAAACGTTACCTTAAACAGCTCTTCTCTAAGATGAAAACCCTGAGGAGAGAGAGAGGGAGGGTTCTGTAGAGTACCAAACAAGAGCAGAACTGTCGGTATGAGTTAAAGAACTCTCCCATGGTTCTACAATCTCAGAGCAAGTGTGGAACCATGGGAGAACCCTTTAAAGAACATGCTGCTTTTTAACCAGGGTCCTGTTGTATGAAATGTCCTTTCATTAAATCAGGAGCTGATGGAGGATGAGTGTGAGATGGTTCTGAGGTTCATATGAAGAAGAAGAAGAAGAAGATAAAGAAGAAGATGATAAAGAAGAAGATAAAGAAGATGGTGAAGAAGAAGTAGGAGAAGAAGACGAAGAAGAAGAAGAAGAAAACAAACAATAATGAAGAAATCTATGATTCCTTATTGTTGTGTTGGGTCTCGTGGCTCCACCTCCTGTTTGTGGTAAACTCCCTCTGTGTGTGTGTGTTTTGTGCTCTGTGATGATGGAGCTGAGACCATAAGAGAGAGAGGGGGAGAGAGAGAGAGACAGTGAGTGAGAAAGAAAGAAAGCAAGAGACAGAGTCCGCGCGCTGCTGCATCTTTGAGCGCGCAGAGAAGTGCAGCATGTCCCTGAGCCCCAGACTCTCGACCCCTTTCTCCGTGTCCCACCTGCTGAGCCCCGGCGAGGAGAGCTGCCGGCGCTTCGCGGGGATGGAGAGCGCGCAGGCGGGCGCGTGCCCCGGAGCCGTTCCGCCGCCTCAGCACCAGCACCAGCACCAGAACCAGCAGCAGCCGCAGCACCAGCAGCAGCAGCAGTGCTACCACATGGCCCCCACCGTGGGAAGCTACTGCAGCGGCTCCATCGGCGGAGTGATGGCCGAGCTGCCCTCCTACCAGGACAGCGTGCGCTCCGGAGCCGCCGCCGCCGCCGCCGCGTGGTACGGAGCCAACACCGAGACACGGTATCCCACCTGTGAGTCCACTGCACGCTCCTCCAGACACCGTACACGATTCACAGTCGTTTTCATTTTTACTTACAGCACTGTAACTCACACTCAGTTACAGTATGACACTAAACACACAACATTTACATTAAATATGACTGCATTACTCACCGGGACACAAGGAACATAAACACTGCAAATGTACAATCAAAACTATTTACAGTCGTGTGCAAAGCCGCAGTATTCTTCATATTTAGGCCTGTGGTCAAGAGCAAAACATGGTGTAAATATATTCATGAGTGTAATATTGTGCATATGGACATTATTACATTTAAAACGTGAATATGTGCGCATTATTCTGCAGTTTTTAACCAACACGTCAAACCCAGTGAATGAACATTAAGTGCGCGTTAAAATGTTCAGATTCAGTGTGATGTATTCACTAATTATCACTGAGACCATCCACAAAAACAAAGAGGTTCCCCGAACTTAGGAAGCGTGCCATTTTCACACCTTGAAAACCCCAGCTCTTTATTCTTTATTCAGTCTTCATTATGAACGCAGCAGCAGCACAACGCTTTACATTTATATAAAGAAACTTCAAAATATATATGACTTTTTATTTAACCCTGAGAATAGGGCGTTTTTTTTTGTGTTTGTTTGTTTTTAGCAACACATTTAAATTTTTTATTTATATTTATTTTTGTTTATTTCTGCTAAACGAAAAAAAAAACCAAATAAACAACAAAAAAAAAACCCACAAAACCAAATAAAAATCAATAAATAACCTAATACGATTAATCTATAAATGGCTGAAACTGAAATGATTAACTACGAGGAAAAAAAAAAACTAACGCTAAATTATCTGCAGAAAATATTCTGTTCAATAAATTTTTATTTTAATTGTTGCATTGTGAGCTGTTGTTTTCTGTTTTTGTTTAATTCATAAACGCCAGTGAACTGCAGTGTCCCAAAGTTAATATTTTATTTATAAACACTGGCTTTGGAGTTGTATTCATTTGAACAATTGCATGTAAACAGTAGGTGATTTCTATAAAATGTTTTGTTGCTGTAAATATAAAATAACAATAATAATTATTATATAAATCGATAGTAATAATAATAATAATGTTATTATTTTATTTATTTATTTTATTACTATTATTTTTATTATAATTGAATTTTTTTAAAACAGATTCTGGCAGTTTTAAAAACTAAAGAGGGGGGGGGTTAAATAATCAGTAAATGTAAATAATAATAATAATAGTAATAATAATAAATTGAATTGTTAAAGCGCTTTTCAGTAACACAAAGACGCTGTTTACAATCAGATGAACACAAACAATCACAGTCAAATCAAATACACATCATTAATAAAGAAGTTCTTTAGTGAAGGCAAAGTTTACAGAGAACGAAATTGACAGTTAAACAGAAACCCGTTGCTGTGGTTACAGGGATCTTTTTAACGAATGAGAATGTGGGTCGTTGGAAGATTTCACTTGGTGTAAGTCAGAATTTTACTGCGCTATTTTCACAGTTTAAAAAAGACATTCATTTTCTCTCGTTTTCAAATGAAAGTCTCCGTTTATAAATCCAGGAGGTAGAGTCTATTCTAACAGCACCAGAGGAAAAAGGAGCCGTATCTTCATCGAACAGAAACCGAGGACATTTTTAACGGAAGACCAATCCGAAATATGGGCATTCAATGTTTACACTGCATTTACTGCACGAGTGGAAATATTATTCATGTTCATTTAATTCGAAAATTAAAAAACAAAAAAAGGAGAAATAAATATGAGAAAACATGCCTGGATTTAATTCTAAAGTTTATTTAAGTTTAAAGTATTTACGCGTGGTTAATGAGGCTTTTTTCTAAAGCAGAGTGAAAACGTCCGGTTCACGTTTGTTAAAATTCTACGGGAACGTGATTTCTCGCGCGAGTTCGTTAAGACGCAAAAACATTGGAAATATGGTCTTCTGGGAATGTGCCTGTAACTACGCTAAAATAAAGATGCGTAGACTAACACGCCGTAGAGCTGCCTGTGCGCCATGTTGGGCTCTTGCTTCTCTCACTCACGGGTTAAATTTAATTTCTCATTTCATATATTTCATCTGTTTGATGTTTAAGAGCGGCTCTCCAGTTCAGGGCTGAATCTAACCTCTGTGTCCCTCCTCTCTCTCCAGTCTCCCGGTTTATGGGCTCCTCCGCGGGGATGACCATGAGCGCGCTCACCGCGATGGACCCCAAGACCGTGGTCAGTTTGCACGGGGCTCCGCGGAGGAAGCGGCGCGTGCTCTTCTCCCAGGCGCAGGTGTACGAGCTCGAGCGCCGGTTCAAGCAGCAGCGGTACCTGTCCGCACCTGAGCGCGAGCACCTGGCCAGCATGATCCACCTGACACCCAACCAGGTGAAGATATGGTTCCAGAACCACAGGTACAAGATGAAGAGACAGGCCAAGGACAAAGCGGCTCAGCAGCAGCAACAGCATCAAGACAGTGGCAGCAACTGCGCCCAGCAACAGCAACAACAACAACAACAACAACAACAGCAGCAGCACTCGCCCAGGAGGGTGGCAGTGCCCGTGCTGGTTAAAGATGGAAAGCCCTGCCAAAACAGCACCAACGCGCCGTCACTGACCCACCAAGGTCAAAACGGGGTGATGGGGGCATTAGGGGGGCAGCAGCACCACCAGCCCCCAACAGTGGACACTCTGGGGTCGGCCGATGACGTAGACGAACTGCCCACCCCTAGCCCTCCTGCCCTCCACATGAGCGAGTACACGGCCAACATGGTCAACTCTAACCTGCTGTACGGCAGGACGTGGTAGGACCAGGCCGGGGACGAATACAGCCTACTTTTGGGGCCTTTTTTTTTGGTTCTCGTTGTCGTCCTGGGAGATGAGCAGAGAAAAAAAATGCTGCACGGCGTCCTCAAAACTCAGAAATACGGGGGGGGAAAGAGAGAGAAAAAACATTTTTACGACATCTGTGACTGAAACTTTTGAAACGCGTGGATTGTATTTGGTTTCTTTCAGAATATGAGTGAACTGAGACTGTGTGTGTGTGTGTGAGAGAGAGAGAGAGAGATTATGAAGTAGAAGAGAAGCTGGGTCTGTTCCACAATAATTGGTTTATCAGATATATGCTAATTAGCCTAATGCTAACCCAGTAGGAGGACAGGTATGAGACGGTCCTTCTGGGCGGCTTCCACTTTAAGCTTAACTTATCCTGCTGTGTGGAACACTCTTCCAGGGTTCATGAGTTAGCGAGATAACTTAAGCCTGGGGTTGAGGAGTGTCCAGTAAGAATCTCTCTCAGCACTTTCCTGTTGGGACACATTAGCATCGAAGCTATTTGGCTAAACTGAAAAACCCTGCTTTTATGGAATACCCCCATCTACCACTACTCGGTTTCTCCTCAGACTTTGTTAAAAAAATAAATAAATAAATAAAAAATACCCGATAAAATATTTCTTGGTTTACCAGAGGGGTGTAAGATGTAGGCAGTGCGTCTAACTCTGGACTTCGAGTTTATAAAGTAATTACAGTAGTGTTTTTTTTTTTTTTTGTAATAAAAAAAAAATTAATGGATGCTGCACGGCCTGAGAATTCAGTTTAATAATAAAAACATGACGTGAAAAAGATGCGTTTTCTAATTTAATTCAGTACACTTTGGTATTGTGAAAGAGGAACGCAGAAGACATTGGGTTAATGCAGGGTTTGGGTTGTGAACTGGATTCAGTTTGTGTTCATTTCAGATGAGCTCTTGCTGAGGTGAAATTTACCCATTTATTTTCATCTTTCTCTTATTTTCTTTTCTTCATATTTTCCCCCAGGTTTGAAATAAATAATAATAATAATAAAAGTATATCAAATGTCCCAGGTTTGTTGGGGATGTGGAATTTATGTTTCTGAGCTGTTTTTGAGAGAAAACGTCTTTTTGAAAGTTTTTGTTTTCTGGCACCGATTGGTCTCTGATCACCGAAGTGATCTCAAGCACTTTCCCACAACCTCGGCTGACTTGCACTGAGACTTCTAGGTCGTGTCATGACTTAATTTTAAATTAACTGAAGTGAATTTTCAGTCAGTTTTATCTTTTTTGAACAAACGCAGGCTAAGACTGGCTGAGCTGATCATTCAGCACAATTTCAGATATAACCTGAATTATGTGAGGTTTCTTTCTGCTATTTACGACAGAGTAAGATCATCGGTGCTTTGAGAGATGGACCTAATAATAATAAAATTCATACTAATAACAGTTGAAAGAAATGGTCATTAACACCAGAGAAAAGCCAAAGTTAATAAACCCATAAGATCTTCAGAAATTAACCAATTCTCTTTTGAATTCAAATGGAGACCACTGTTCCCCGACCTAATTAATCCATTCTCATTTAACCAGCCAGCCAGTTAAAATCATAGATCTACATTTATAATTGTCCATTAGGACGGTAGCATGAATATTCATCCCAATATGAAGCAAACTAAGCCCCCGAGAGGATGATTTCCATCCGAAAATGTGAACTTTCCTTTTTTTTCGACTGATAAAAAGAAACACTTCAGAGGTGCAGATAAGTAATTAAGGCCAGGAACCTGAAAAAGTGCCCAAGTTAACCGCCCCGGTTTCCTACACACGACCCTCAAAAAAACCACACGTCACTGTCTTTGTCTCACTTGTATTTCACAAGATTTACAGGTTTTTCTCATTACAAAAACATCAGTACATTAACGTGTGTATTTGTACAAATTTACAGCCCAATTAAAGACAAAGTAGGTTTAAAAAAAAAAACGACACAAAAACAGAACAGCTGCTCCATGTATGACTTGAGTATTCAGCTCCAGTTGTAGCGTCCACTCTGAGGCGGCTTGCCGTAATTTCTCCCAGAATTGTAACCCTAGGAACAAAACGGAGCAAATATAAACCGTGTTAAATTAAAATACCTGAAAGTTTATTTCTGTTACTCAACCCTTCACGTGTGCTTAAATTCACTTTGGATTCAACTGCATTGTAGAGCTTAAAGCACCCATGTTACAGCAAAACTATCCTTGTTTTCATACCGTAGTAACAGGAATGGTCCAAAACGATGTAGAATAAAGTTGTTACATTATCTTCCATTAAAATTAAGGATGTTTTTACATTCTCCCGTGAAGATATAATTCGGGACTCGGAGGCTGAAGATTTCCTCAAGAATGAATCTATCTGAAGTGTAGGATTATCATGGGCAGTGTAATCACCTCCTGTGTTCTACGGTCCCCTCCGTGCTGCTGGTGATATCCGCCTCCTCCTCGGCCTCTCTGCATGTTGTGCTGAAAGGCAGAGCCTTGCGTCTGCATCGCTCTGTCCCAACCCTGTCCACCATGTCCGCCATGACCGCCGGACTGAGACCTGAGGAGAGCGAGTACATGGTCAATACGAGTACACTTAAAAAATAAGACATTCAGACTTAGAGACCTGTACATAATCAGTATATAATCACCACTCTTGTACAAACTCTGATTATGCTACAGTTTTCCATTCAGGTAAACGGAGACAGCAGGGTAATGAAGGTAAAAAAACCCAACACTTTTATTGGTCCTTGTATCTTCATTTTTGTGGATTTTACTTTTCTACGACATTTGAACAGAGCTGCTCTTCACACTGTGTGAAAAATTTGGAATAAAATTTTAACCCTGACTTCCACTGAAGTTACTATTCTGAAGATACTTGTTTTTTTTTTTTTTTTTTTTGGGACAGCGACAATATATTCTAAAAAATTCAATGTTAAACACTATCTCAATGGTCACGCTCCGAAGTGATTTTTGAATAAAATCTGTACTTTATCATGCAATAAACAGCATTTAAGAACATTTTTGTTTCCTTGTGTACTCTCACACGGAGATTATATATATATTAAATATTTCAATTACAATTAACGTTTAAATTTTGACATTAAAAACTAGGCCAGTTTTTGGTTTATTTCTATTTCTATTTATTATTTATTTTACTTCATTTATTACTCTATTGAAACAAATATTTCTGTGATACTAATTTTACAAACGTTTATTTACCGGCAGATTTGAACATACAAATAATATTGGTCAACTATTCCAATACAGGTGCCTGGTATCCCTATTGAAAATGGTTAAACTGAGTCACAAACTGAAAATCTATGTTGTCTATAAACAAATTTCACAGCTTTCAAATGGTCTGGAATTTCTGAACAGCACTTTATCTTTGGATTTTCTAAGTCTCCACTTTTTCATGCTTTTCACTTGGTACTTTTTTTTTTTTTTAAATAAATACAGCAGCACAGAGAAATTAAGGAGGTAACGATGTAAATCGCAACATGGGAGATCTAAAACCAGTGTAGAAGACCAGCAGTGCTCTCAGGTGCTCCATGGCTAGGGCCCATTCCCATCCCCATTCCACCCCACCCCCCTACAGCTCTTACTCTTCTGAACCTCCACAGACCTGATTCAAAACCAATGGAGGGGGACCCTGCATCTAACGAATGGAGGGCAATTCTGAGAATTGAAAGAATTAAAAGCAGCATTCCAATATTTTAATGATGAATGTCAAATGTTAAAAAGGGACATTAACATAATCAGGGACACTTCGCCAATTTTGTTCTCTACCAAAACACATTCACATCGATGAATTTAGTTTGACGATGACACAGCTTTGTCAGTTTGGACTGAAAACCAAACCAGTGCCCAATCAGCTCAGACAGTGAGAGTTACTAGGTCCTACAGCAGTTCTGAAAAATATTTAAATGTTACTAAATTAAGAACTATTTTTATTTAATAATAATAATAAGCTGCTTAATGTTACATTTTGAAGATCACAGTTTTGGCCCTGATTCTCACTGCACCTCCAGATACTGAGAGAGAAACAGCTGAAGCTGATTTCATTTAATGAAGAATTAATCAGATGAAGTAGGCATGGAGTGTTAACTAAATACTGAACAAACAGTATTTAAACAAGATATAAAACAATGTGTATATACACTAATTCTTACAATTATTCTAATGTACTACGTTAAAATTAATTTTTAAAAGCTTTACATTTTTCTCAGAAGGTTTGAAACCTTTACCCACTCTTGTAAAGGGTTTAAATATATATATTTAATTATATAGATGCATCTATTGCATATATTCAATTAAATATATGCATCTCCCATTAAAAAAAACCCACAGGAGGAAGAAAAAACCTTTAAGTTTCAATGGAAGTCAATGTAAATAATATTGTATTCCAAGTAATTCTGAAGCAGTTCTACTGGTCCATTCATCCTAAAATATTCACACAGTGTGAAGGACTGTTCAGATGATGCAGTAAACCCAAAATCCACAGGAATGGAGATGCGTGTTTTTCAGTGGACGACGGCGATATCCAAACGGTTCGACAGATTGGAGACGAGTAGGAAGTGATTAGAGAGAAGCAGTGTTGGTTGCTATGAATAACAAAGTCAGCAACATGTGGCAATCCATACAGGAGGGAACCTATACTCGCTCTAATCTACTATTGCTCTGTAACAGAGCCAGAGATAAAGAGAGAGGAGAGCAATGTTGGCCATCCCTCATTACTCAAACATGTCACATTCTTCCCAAGGCCTGCCTTAGCAAAAGGCTGTGGAATCCATAATCCCTCCTCCAGGTTCCTTATGCATTTCATTTGGGCCTGTCCTAAGTAGTTAAAGAAACTGTGCACAGTCGCCACTAATAACTACTGACCCAAGGTGACAGGGGCCTACAATGGGCCTGGCAGGACTAAAAAGTTGAACCAAAAAGAAGCTGATTAGTACTTGAAGAGGTCTGGAGCCAGAATCAATGGCCAGTCTGTGAGACCACACTGGCCCAGGCACGGAGGAGATATTGGTGCAACAGAATTAGTGCTGCCTCATTAAGTCCTGCAAACCTCTTCAGGAGAAAATTTGTTTAGCCTGTCCGAAACTAATTCCATCCTAAGCCCCCCCATGGAGCACGTAGCCAAAGGAAGGGAAGAGGGAGGAGTGGTGAAGTGAAAGAGAAGAAACCAAGTTTCCAGGAGGGAGAGAGTAACATTCAAAAGGGACTGTACACTTTCTTTGGCAACACACTGATCAATTCAAGCGAGCTCTCCTGCATGTTTATGGAGGGAGATGTATAGATATCGCACGTCTACAGAATAATGGGCAAAGACCTCGAGGAACAATGGCTGAAAATGTGCAAAGGAGCACGGCATTGTGCAAAGGAGTTTGCAATGACCTTAAAAGTGATATTTATGTGGTGGTGGTGCGCTGAATGTATGCCGTGAATACGGAGGGCACACAAAGCCATAACCTTACCTTGGGTACTGCTGCTGATGAGATGGCTGTGGAGCTCTTGGGAATCCATGTTGCCAGGATTCTAGTGGAGAACAATCATTAATGCATTTGTGAATCATGGCCTGACAACATACGAAAAGCAGGAGCTGAACAGAAGCATTCTCCATCACTCTTGTTCTAAACACGTACATCTACAGAGAGGAAAGTCGCAGAGGACCGGCTCAGAGGAGGATCCACATTCCTGCTATTTTCAGCTTTGGCCAACAGACATCATCAAGATTTCTGGTTTCAATCGAAATGATAAAAATAACTGAATCAGCTTGAATTTTAAGATTTCCTGCCAGAGCTGCGCCATTTGGAGTGGGGAAATCTCAACCTAACAACACAGAATCTCAACCAGCATTTTGGCACACTACGTTCACAGCCCCATTCAAGCCAAAAACCTTCACAGAGAAAATTACACTTAAATTATAGTCAAATCATGGCAGCTCTGGCTGAAAAGTACGATTTTTGTTTTTTTGTCAGAAGAATTGCTGTGAGAAATCATTCAGCCCTAGTTCAGAGCAGAAAAAGATAGCAAGGAAGTTTCAGTGATGCAATTAAAGTTTGCGTTTTTATACGATGGTAAGAGTATTAAAGAGGGGTTGGAAGAGACAGCGGAGAGAGGGGGGGAGGGAAAACAGAAAAAAGAAAAAGCTGCATTTGCATTTCTTTCCCCCCTACCTACAAAATGAACTAAGCATTCATCTGGCGGCACTGTGGCGGGCTCAAGTGCTCTAGTTCCAGCGCTGCAAGCCCCTTCACAAAGCCACACTTTCAAAAAGTAGCAAGCGGCTTCTTCCCAATCTACCGTTGCCAAGGCAATAACCAGCTGCACAGCTCCGAGTTGTTTGTTTTATAGGGGCAGGCCCAGTGAGTGGATGAGATGGAGAGGAAAGAGTGTGTGTGTGTATTTTATTAATATATATATATATATATATATATATATATATATATATATATATATATATATAAATAATTTTTTTATATAGCTATTTTTGATTTAGCTAGCAGAAGACAAAAACTGTTGTTTACATACACAGTCCCAGTCTGAGTGGTAGTTGGAGGAAAAAAGATGGGGAAAACAAAGGAAATGGGAATGTTTCCATGTTTGCCATAATAGCAACGGTACACCTGCAGAGGGGCTTGTGTTTATATAAATAGCACACAGAACCTAACCCATCTTGAAGACCTGAAGGCCAAATATCAGCTCCAAAAGAGGTCACCAACTGAATCACATCAGTTCATTTGTCTCTGGGACGGCTTCATCAATGCCTACGTCTCTGAGGCTTGCTTGCAGATGCTAGCTTACTATGGCCTTAAGAGTCAATTGCAGAGATGGCATCCAATTATCTCTTCCACGCCACACTTTCACATATACCAAAACCGAAGACAAGAACAAAATAAAACACAAAACAAAAGAGGGACCACCCAGTTTTACACCAATTATCATCTTGCGTACGCTGGTTTGTTAAAACTCCGTGTATGAGACGACCAATTCATCCGGCTGCGTTCTAATAAACCCAGACTACAGTTGGCAAACAGTGGAGTATAAAGGAGTTGAAGAGCAGCTGTGACAAAGCGCAAACAGGATTAAATCAACAATCCCCTGTAAACTGTCTTCTCATTAACACAGGGATTACATCGTCCCAATCCACATTCTGTAAATACTGACGCACTGCTGGCGCTTTTTAACAGACCCAAGTACACAAAGGAAGTGCAGCTGTAGTCATCCAGTCAGTGGCTTTATGAAACATGGGTCAATGTTCAAACCTCAGACTAGAGCTGGACATTACTACTGTATACTACGTAATCTGATATGCACACAGCTGCATGGCAAATGACTGATTTATGGTGCTTTTCCACTGCATGAAGCCTACACGACTCTACTCAGCTCGGCTATTTTGATATTCCACTGGCCCAATTTGGTCCTGATCGCTGGACCCAGGTACTTCAGTCCCAGCTCGTAGGTACAGAGTAGGTACTAAATGGTGGCATGTAAACCTTGCAGAGCGCTGATTGGCCAGAGACATGTCAATCACCAGGAAATGCAGAGCTCATTCAATTCCAACACAAATTCGCCGCTTGTAAAACCTCTTAAATTACAGCAGCTTTCACATTTACCTTTTTTGTTTGTTTGTTTTGTTTTTTAAAATCTGACTCAAAACGGCAGCTCAAAAGTTTACCCTGAGGTGTTTTGAAGAGGTTTATATGCTCCATGGGCCGATGGCAGACGAAGACTTCCAGTGAAAGCTTAACATGCAACAAGGAAATCAGATCTGCGTAAACTGGGGCGATTCCCGTTAGAGACGGTTTTGCGCCGTCATCGGCTCCATTTCACAGGGGAGCTGTGCTAGTAGAAAAGCGACTAGCTTTAAGTGAGTCAAGTCAAACCAGTCCCATTAAATGGAATATTAAACTAGGCCAACAAATGATCAAAGTAATGAAACACTACCACCACACACGAGGAATTACGAATAACAAAATCTAATATAATTACAGTGAGTGCACTGTGGACTTCTGAAGTTGTGTCATTCTGTAGTCAGGTCCAGATTTGGAATTTCAGGTTGAAGTAGATGTCAAACAAACAAACAAAATAAAAAACGTATTGATGAGGTTTACAAAGACATGTCCCTTTGAGTCTTGTGGTAGACAACAAGGCTCCAAACACCGGGTGCAGCAAAATGAACGAGCTTCAGAAGATAGAGTTCACCACAGGGCACTACAGACACCCTTTATAGTACTCATA
Source organism: Hoplias malabaricus (assembly GCF_029633855.1). Lineage (NCBI taxonomy): Eukaryota > Metazoa > Chordata > Actinopteri > Characiformes > Erythrinidae > Hoplias > Hoplias malabaricus. Next base: position 8,551,286 of record NC_089806.1, read on the forward strand.
TAAATTCACATTAGATCTGAAATTCCTAAAATGGATAATACATAAGACAGAATGAGCAAAAAATGAATAATAATAAATGTAATAATAAAAATAAAATTCAGATCAGTTATTTACTGCCAATATTGATGCTGATTCCCCTTATTTTAAATTCCTAATGCTCAATAAAAAGCCTCTGACTGTTTAGAGGGCTCATTTGCATATTTACAACCCTTTATGATGTCACAATGGCAAGGGGCTAACTGATAAAACCCTAAATCACATCTTGTTCACTTCTTGCATCATTCTCAAATCACTGCAGCGTCTGAGACAAGACCCAAAGCCTGACATGTGCTACTTTACCTCCAGCTGTTTCAATTAAAGCCAGCAAAAGCCCCTCCGCACGCCTGAAGCCCCTGCACTGAGCCGACACCGCAGGAGGTAGCGGCACAGTGAAAGGGGAAGTTAACTAGGGTTTCACCCCTCTCCAGCACACTGCACACATACTCTACTCAAACACGCTCCATTAGAGCCAGCACATCCCCACACACACAGTGCAAATGATGGCTCGCATAAATATAATGGCCAATCTGCTGAGTGTCAATGCAGCAAAGCCCTGCTGATGGAGTCAAAGGTCAAGGCTGGAGATACGCACACGGCCCTGAGCCACACTTAAACACCACAGCTTTGATTTTGGAGTGTTCTGATGAGATAGGGATAAAAGAATGGCATCCAAACAATAATAATAAAAAGAACACCTCAAATGCACATGCTGGTTTGCACTCAGAATCAGGCGAATTAACTCCTAACGAAGAGACACTACAGCAGAAACACAGGGGACCTTCAGATATGAATGAACTGAAGCAGGTGAAGACACCTCACTGCATTCGTTTAAAAACGAGCCTGTGACTAAAATGACCTCTGTTGTAGAAACACCACAGCTGCTTTTCAGTCTTTACAGTGCAAAAATCCAATTCCTTATGCAAATTAATTTCAATACCATAAAAATGTAATTAAATCGTATTTATAAGAGGGCGATACATGAACGATTAAATTAATCAAATTAACAAACGCATAGAATAAGATACACAAGGACACATTCCTCTGAAATTAATTCAGCTGCTTTAACTAAAGTGTTCAGAGCAAGTAAGAAATCCTGAACCAATAGGAACGGAGGATATGTTAAATAATAATAATAATAATAAATAAGCTGCTAGTTGCATTCAATTTTATACATAATGAATATATTTAAAATTGAGTGCTAGTCTTTTTTCCCCAAAATAACATTAAGCCTACTTGTCAACACTAAAAACAAAACACTAATGAATATATATAATAATTCCATTATAAAATTGTCAGCGATTGTGTACTGAACAGAAGCTGTAAACGTTGGATGTCTTTGAGGAGAGCTTTAGAAATTCTACTCTTAAAGGGGCAGCGTGGAATAAGAACAGCAGGGCCAAAAGAAGTCACACGGATCTGCAGGATTTGGCGGGGAGGGGTGTGCGATGGGGAAAGAAAAACCAAACACACACATACACCACATACACACAACCCCATTTGCATTAAGTGCCAGCAGGATGGCCTCCACTCGCCCACAAGCTATCAGCAGCCAGATGAGATTATTCATCAACTTGCAAATTGGCACATCAAAGTGAGCATGGAGGAGCGCAGTGCAGGAGGCTGAAGCTAACTCTAAGCAGCGCAGCTCCACTCCCAGGCCAGATGGCTGCTACTGCGGTGAGCCAAACACAGCTCCTCCTCTGTTGCTGCAACTCGCCTCGTCACATTTAGAGACCAGCAAGCACTGGGCCTAAGAACTCATCATGACCACAGATACTCATTCTGTATCTGACTCTGAAATTTGGCGGGAAAGTAAGCTCTTTGATAGTAGGATGTTTGTGTTTAGAAAAGGACTACACAAAACACCATTTATTAATCATTATATTAATAAATAGCAATATTTGCTGTTACTGATATACAGAGTCCTGTAATATTCTGTGTTCATGGTGCCATCAGTAAGAGTCCTTGGGCAAGACTCCGAATTCTAGATTAGCCTACAACTGGTATATAATAAAAACTACAAACTACTAAGGATGAGAGCTTCTGCCAAATGCTGTAAACGTAAACTATGTGAATATTTATTACGCTGCATCAAGAACAGAGACCAACAATACAGCCCTGTTAAAACTTAGATTTTAGACTGGAAAACAAAAGTATCTATTTGTTTACCATCTCAAGAGAACAAGTTTCCTAAAACACATTATTAATTATGTGTATTTTACTGTAAAACTGAACTGAAACTGACGAGCTGTAAAGAATCAGCCCACAGGTCATCAGCATCTATCATTCTGGTCAGCTCATCTGACCAAGAGCAGCTCTCATTAATGTCTGTCAGTTACCAAAAATATAATTATACACACACACACACTTGCAATCACACATCTCTGCTTCCTGATCAGTGCAAGGCTCTGCCTGTGGTTGATTATCATTAACCACCTCTAACACTGAAGCTAATCTAAATTCATAGCCCTAAATGCAAGTCATTTGGCTTTCAATGTTTTGCAAAAATTATACAAAAAATCGATCATGTCACATGACTGTGACTCATCAGTTCACTTGAACACACCGCAAGGAGCTGTGCAAGCAACACATGCAGCAATGTACTGCAAACTAACGCTGAAATTACAAGAACCAGGTTCTGAGGGGGTAAACAGAGCCTGCTCCTGAAGAGAGCAGGGTGCAGGACTCACGCTGGAATTGGGGCCGGTGGTCTCGGAGGGGAGGCCGGTAGTTTCCCTGGTGATAAACGCTGGGAGGCGGGGCATTGCTGTACTGACCCATGTGCTGGTGATGGGAACCTTGGCTCTGCTGACCACCTCCTTGATGTCTGTTCACGTGATGGCTGAATGAGAAGAGAAGAAAAAAAACAACTCTGAAAACTTTTGAGCACCTCAATGTTTCTAACTCATTCTTAATTGTCCTAGAGCACTTAAATATATGCAAACAATCACAAATTAGGTATCTGTTCACATCATCATCATCCAAAGAAATAATTAAAATAAAAAATAAATAAAAATGATAAATCTGTCTATTTTTCTGCTTTAAAAAAAACAAGCACCTGTCTGCATGCTCTAATCAAATCCAATAGCTTTCATTAAGAAATTAAGACTATGGTGGACAAAAATCTGCATACATCACACTTGCACGCCATGATGCATAATTCATCATTAACATCCAGCCCTGATGAATTTGCCAGATGTTCAATTAAGTTTTTAAGCAGCCACCCTAGCTCTCCTGCATTTTTTAAACAATAAAAGATGGTCGCGCTTGCAGCGAGTGAGCGAAACACAGCTTGATGGAATGTTAATGTTTTTGACAATGTAGTCGTCTTTTACCTGATGACATTGTTAAACTAGAGTCATTTTTGAAGTCGATCTCACACCTACCCTAACGTCCTGAAGGCGGACTGGCCGAGATGAGCCTGCTGACGGTTCGGGTTGAATCCCAGCCGCGGCTTCCATGGCCCACTGTTGGACCTTTCCCAGTCCCCAGGTTTCAACACCTTACTGGGAATCCTGAAAGTATATAACCAGTCAGATTACAGATTCAAAACTCGTAGTGCATCTATATCTGTGTTTTTACTAATACAGCTATTCTCCTGACTTAGTTTTAATTGATAAATGCACTATACAGTGTAGAGAAAAAAATATATAATAATAAATATTTACTTGTATAAAGTTACCCTTGAGTAAAACTTGCAATGCTAACAATGTGTTTAAAACATAACGTAAATTATACTACCGAACAAAAACAGTGTACGATGCAGTTTCAGTGTTTGTACGAAAAAAATACACCAATCCAAAATACAGTTAAAATCACCAGGTTAGATGAAGCCTGATCTGTTCTTACTGAGCTTGGTCTACACTAGGGGTGGGTGATATGGCCCTAAAATAATATCACGTTATTACAGGGTGTTTTGGCGATAACTTTTTTTGACGATATGAAAAAACACTGAAAAAAATCTTTTATTAATTTAAAAAAAACACACTAATGCAACAAACCAAATGTTATATATTAATATTAATCATATTAACCATTAAATATCTTTAATATATATTAATAGCATTAAATGGATTTATTTATTAAAAAGATTCATTTTACTGCAAATGTAACAGTTTCAAAATATTCAAATATAAAGTAGTGACAAAAGAAATCAGTAAACATTTGCTTATTTGCAAACAACAGTAATTTATCAAGATTCTGTAGTGCGTGCGTATAAACAACAAAAGGAAAGGAAACAATATATTCCTTATTTACAGTTGTTTACACAGTAAATAATAAAACAAACAGTAGTGGCTGTGCTGAGTCATTATGTAAACAAGTCGGAATATCACAATTATCACGATATTGATTTTTTAATAGTTTAAAAAAATTACGATATTATTGCAAATGATACGATACGTCACAGCTCTAGTCTACACTTACTAAGAATGGCCAGAAGTCAGATGTAGGAAGAGAGTAATGCACTACTAGAGAGACTGTTTTATTTTTAAAAGTATAAACAGGGTGTCTCTGTAACCCATGTCTGCAGCTGAAGGCCAACAACGCATTCAAAAATCCTTGAGAAAATTTGTAAACAATGTTTTGTACCGATGATAAAGTAATATCTGCAGCACGGTCAGGAAAAAATGAAGAAGAAAAAAATCACCAATTTACTTCCTTCTTTTTATTGCTTGACCCCAATAACAATAATAATTCTTCATTCCTTCAGAGTTAATCACTGAGAAGAGAGACTGAGTATTTACTTAGCCCCTGGAAGGATGACAGCCTTGAACACATGACCTTCTTCGTACTGCGGATCCTTGAATTTGATTCTGAAAGCCAGAAAAAAAAAAGCACGATTATATCTGCAGCTACAGATCAGAACAAATTCTTTTCATTGAATTCCTCAGCGAGGAAAATCAAAGGCTGGACCGTCAGAAGGCCAAGTATTAGGTTGCAACCCTGTTAAACAGAGAAAAACTGAGCAGAAGTATTTCACCCAAGTCATTCAGATAAACTGTACCAGTCCACGGTAAAGGCAGCAGCCTTGTCCAAACTTTGTGCTCAGCGAGAACGGCTCGACTGGACAGAGGAGATTTCTCAGGAGTCAGGGAGTCGTGGAGAAAAACGGATTCAGTTTGAAGTCGTATTTCATGCTGCTTTTAAATATCAGGCATGTGTTTGAGGAAATCGACGTTAGTACGTTAATACAGCAGTGTGTTAACCAGCAAACAACAACCTGACCTCTCACGAGGAGCCGACGGAGCTCGTGAGGCTAATTAATTAATTGAATTAATAACTATTAATTAGCTTGTAGTCACCCTTCTGTTCAAAAGCGATGAAGCATCCTACAATGTGCTTTAAAGTGGTCCTTTAAAATGAAACAATGTACAAAAACCTGTTTGGATGGGGTTAGTTTTAGCTGTGGAAATGGAGTAATGTAATTATTACATGGAGTATGTCAATGATTACAGTCCTGTCCTAATGGAGCATTTTGGTCATTCCTCTGCCACCATAATCATTACTGACTTCCTGTGGTAAAGTGACATTACACCGGCTCCCCATGTAAAACTAATCCTGTCAGAATAGGGCTTAAGAGAACCCCTACACTAGGGTGCCTTAAAAGTGGACACACTTAAATTTTCCTGTGATGTTTCCTAATAGTTGAAGGATGTATTTGCTTAATGTGTTCTGTATTTTAAAGTGAGAGAACAATGGAAAGCAAATGGAGACATAAATCATGAATTACTGATGACAAGGACACAGAACTGAATACCGCAAATAAAACAGTACACGCAGGTCTAAGGACTGATACCCTGCTTTCCTCTATTAACTTAAACAAAACAAGGAACAATGTGTCTGACTTACCCCACTGCACTGCTGCATGGAATATCTCTCAACAGCGGCACAGGAGACTCTACTGGTCTGCAAGAATCATTGAAATGTACTTTGTAAGTTTCCCTATATACACATATATAGATAGGTCACATAATAAGATATAAATAAGATAAAACGTCTGTTTCTTACTTATCTGGTAGAATAGGCTCTTCATCAAGACACAATATCCCTTGGATTCCATGGCACAGCTCTGGAGGGATCTCAGTGCCCTAATTTAAAGAGGAAGAGAGAGGTCAGGTACAAATTCACCACACTGCACGAGTTTGCTGAGAAAGCCTTAGTACAAGCCCTGTGTGGTCCATGTGCTCAGTTTCTTCCAACATAAAAATGTGCTTCCAGGAACTCAAATGTTAGCTTCACAAGGTGGCGTTAATTCAAACTGAGGGCTGAATCATTTTCATTATTTCCAACACAGCCATTTAAGAGAAGAAAGGGCGTTTCGCTCAGTTTAGGCAAAACATTTCAACAACATACCTCTTCAGACCCTGAACGATAGAGCTCCTGGATGAAATCACACAGAGGGTGAGACTTTCCCACAAAAATCACATCGCTGCCCAGACTATTCCTTCTGACTGAAAGGCAAAATACACAGAAGCGCACACTGCATGAAAATCACTCAAAATAAAAATCAGCAGCCTTCTCCATAGCCACCTTTCATCCATTATTATTCATTTGTGATATTTATATTTATTTATTTTTTCCCGTTTGTATGTCATGATCATGGCCATGGTCTAGAATGTAATTCTAAACACTCACAAAATGGCAAATATTTGTGGGTATTCTTACATCAACTATAATGATTAACAGAAAATTGTCTCGCTCTGGATAAGAGCGTCTGCTAAATGCTGCAAATGTCTCCTTTTCTTGCCTTTGGTAATACTTTAAACTGGATGCTGGAACTGCTACACAAGCTGCTTTTAAATACTTTATGCTGTATTACTCCACAGAACGCAGCCTAGTGCTGAGGGTCTTACACTCCCTCCAGCCCACACTTGGCATTGGGTACAGTGATCTTAGGCTTTTGTGCAGCTGCTCCAATAAATTGCTCAATTTTCTGTGGAAATTACATACAAGCCACGCACATGTGAATGTCTGTGACCACCAGGGCTGTCCCGAAAACCGTTTTTTGGGCTTCGCCCGGGATATTCGGCGAATATTTGGATACATGGGGGGTGGGGTGCTGTACAGGCTGCACCATGGCTTCGCTCGCTACCCTGCTAACTAGCAGTAATGACACGAAGCTGACAAAATGAACGGTGGCATCACCTTGCTTTGTTGTAAGTGTGCTGTTTTAGCATGTTTGGCTGATTTATAGGACTGAGTTATAGGCTTCAGTGCCTGCTGTGAAATTAAAGCCACACTTTATTGGCTCCCAGCATGGCTCCGCTCGCTGAGTTGTTCGCTAACTTGTGCGCTACACGGGTGCCACTAAGAGCACAGAGTATACACAATTTAACCAGCGCTTCTTTGAGGTGCAAAGCTGACAAAAATGAACTGTATCTTTGCCAGGATTCGTTGTAAGTAGGGTGCTGTAGTGTGTTAGGCGTTTTTTAGGCTTCGTTCAAGACTTTTATATTGACAAGGCTGAATACATGTGGAGGGTTACCTTTATTGCCTTATTCATTCATTCATTCATTATCTGTAACCCTTATCCAATGCAGGGTCGCAGTGGGTCCAGAGCCTACCTGGAATCATTGGGCACAAGGCAGGAATACACCCTGGAGGGGGCGCCAGTCCTTCACAGGGCAACACACACTCACACATTCACTCACACCTACAGACACTTTTGAGTCGCCAATCCACCTACCAGCGTGTGTTTTGGGACTGTGGGAGGAAACCCACGCGGACATGGGGAGAACACACCAACAGTCACCCGGAGCGGGAATCGAACCCACAACCTCCAGGTCCCTGGAGCTGTGTGACTGCAACACTACCTGCTGCGCCACCATGCGGCCCCTTTATTGCCACAATTATCCAAAAAAAAAAAAAAAAAAAAAAAAAAAAAAAAAAAAAAAAAAAATATTCGAATCTCAAAATAATAAACTGAGTACCTAACGACCGAATATCTAAAATTCGGGGCCACCCCATCCCACAATGGGAGCATCAGAATGGGAGCATCCCAATAAAGCTAAAATGGGGAGAATCTCCACAAACATTGGGGTATTGTGTAATTTATTTCACCTAGCTTAGATTTCCATGGCCCACTGTTTTGACATTTTTGCAAGACATTTTTTTTTTTTTACGTTTGAAAGATGCATGTCATTATTAACAGTATCTTAGTGTCAGTACTCACCTTCCTCTGGAGATAAATCAGGGTAGACATCAGCTAAAGCTTCCCGTAACCTGCGCTCGTCCACAAACGGCAGCAGAGCAACACCTTTTAAAGGACAAGAACATTACCTTTATCATGAATCGTCATCATCATCAGGAAAAAACAATGTTAGGACATGTTAAATAAGTCAGATGCTCAGTTTAAGGAGTAAAAATTATCATTTTTTTTTAATTTACCCTGCCAGGCATATTTCTTCCCATTCAAGTCAATAGCAAAGTCTTCAGGGTAGAAGTCGATGATTGAGGACTCCTGTTTAAAGCAGAAATTAAGACCTTTATTGTAGCAGCGAGTTCAAATCAACCTGAAGTTTGAGCTTAAAAGATTGTCTGTAGGCTGTAGGTCATAACTATGACAGTCCAAATATAAAAATCACACTCACGGGGTCAGTCATTAGTGCCCTCCATGTTGTTGGCAAGAAGTTCCCACTGGCGGCAGGAAACACTCCCATCAGCTGCTCCAGGGGCTTAAACTGCAATTAAAACAATCCCATTGATAAAGACTCTAATATTATATTCTACAGTGAAGTATTGAAGGATGTGCTGTAATCATTCCAGCGAAAAGAACTATAAACACTTATTTAACAGAAGTTACATCTCCACAAACGAAATGTACTGCATTCACAATGGCTGCATTTTAAAGCCAGCACATAATGTAACAATCAATAACCCACACATTCCCTCACTCCACCTACCGGTTTGGTCCCTTTCTCAAAGTCAGAGAACACGTCCTTGATGTCTCTGAAGTCAGATGCAAACGGTGCATAGTGGAATGGAAAGTACCACTTCCAGGAAGCACAGCCCTGTGAAAATAGGAAATGACCATTAATTAGCACCAACAGCACTCTGGCCTTCACAGGTCACAAGACGGGAAGTTACACACATCTTCACTCATTTTTCCCCCCAAAAAAACACCATTTCAAAGTCTTTAAAAACCCTAACCCAACCTTGTTTTCTATTCAATTTTCATATTCAATGCATTCTATTATTCCTTTCCATTTCACACATGAATTCAGTGCGAGATACACAACAGTAGTGAATCCTCATTCAAATAAAAGTTTGAAGAGGGACCGGAGACTGAAGCGAGGTTATTAAGGCCATACAATCGAAGAACAAAGCCAATAACGGCACGCGCATGAACTCACATACTGCATTGAAACTGCTCTCCATCTTGCTTTAGCACCCGCCAAATCAAAGCAGACATTTAAAATGGACAAATAACCTCAATATATATAAATACATTTAAAATCATGTTTTACAGTTAACAGAACAAATAATTTCACTCTTTTAAAATCCTTCAAAGTGCCCGATCTTTGGTGGCGGAATTCCCATTTCCTGAGAGGTGACCTTCACTTTTAAGTGGAGAGATAAATTGTAATTGTCTGTGGAGTTGAGGCACGTTAACAGCCTGTCACTGTAGAGTCTAACACACAGAAGAACCACATCACAGCCCCAAAACCTGCTCCTCTGAGCAAACACTGAGACCATTAAACATAATTAAAATCAGTAAACCGTCATGTCTTCTCTTTTTTTCCCCCAAACCGAACCACGACGCCTGGTCCAATGAATAAAAATAAACCCAGGTGACTTATTTGAAATTCATGTTTTTTTAAGCATGACTAAATTTTCATTTCTGCAACAGAGTAAGGTTTGTAAGATGAATGCAAAAATAATGTTTTGCTTTACACATTTCTTTCCATAATCTTGTTATTGTTGCCAGAAAACGTTTTCAAGTTATTTAGCAAAATACATTTATTTGAAGGTTTTTTTTAAACACTGCAACATTGACAATGAGACAAAGGTTTGGCCAAAATATTTGTTTGATGCATTAGATTTCATACAGGGGAAAAACTCAATGTTTTTAAATGAATTAAAGCCTAAAATATAAGATAAAATAGTTGTAATGAGAGAGGGATATGAACAAACTGAAGTGAATGTAAAAAAGAAAAAACGATCATTATAATAAATAAGGATATATTTTTCAAACCATTTCATAACAGTGACCTCTTTGCCTTGTTCACATTCATAATTAAGTTAATGCTGTCAAGTGCAAGTGAGCTAAAAAGGGTCCACTAAAGCCACGCCTTACATAATAAATAAAATAATTCAGGGGCAACCTCCTGAACCCGTGAGCGATAGAAAGGTGCCTTAATGTGTGTAAATAAAAGGCATGTGGAGATCTGCCCTCTACATTTACTCCTTAAAATGTATCCTCTTCATACAGCAATTTGGCTGTGCGTGTGTGTGTGTGTCTGGGAGAGAAAGGCTGTGGTAAATCTATGAATGCGTGTCGGAGGGCAGCAGACACATCTCCAGCAGCAGTGAGAGCTCATAATGAATCCATTCAGAACATCCCAGGGGAGCGCTCTCCACAGCTCAGCACAGAGTCAAACACGAGCCTCGGCATCAGCTTGGCTCCCAATTACTGACCACAAATCCCTGCCCACAGCCCTAATCAGAGGGGGATCTGCTGCAGAGAATGAACCACTAATTATTGAATTTGGAGCTAAAAGATCAAGACCTATATTTATAAATGACTAGATAATACAGGTTTTTCAGAGGACAAGGCAAACACAGAAAAGGCTGTTTGATCCCACGAGGGGTGGGTAAACACAACCATGAGAAGTCATTCTACAATTCTATGCCTGGATATAAGGGGAGAGAGAGAGTAGCAATCGCTCTCCATCTCAGGGTTCAACAAATACCTCGGTAAAGAATGATCTCAGAGGGACTCGGGTCCCACTTAGGCACTTCTGTATTTGTCGTTCACTGTGGTAAATTATTATTCTTGAGAATTGTGCGTTTAGATGATGAAAATGTTAGCATCTTATAAAACTATCAGCTGGATGCTTATTTGTTGTTCACCTATAGCTACAAAAAGAATATTTACATTAAAAAACAAAAGCAAAATTGGATGATTCCTTACAGCTTCCTTTGTTTCTGGTACGATTGATTCACTGATTCGTTTGATTCCTGTTTATTCACCTCAGAAAAACTAGTGTTGCTAAGTTTTGTTTTTGCTACATCACCCACCCTCACTGCAGGGTTCAAGAGTCATTATACAGGTCAGTCACACACCTGGTAGTAGTATCTGAGGACCCAGCAGAGGCCCTCCACATAGGACTTGACCACTTTTTTGCGAAACTCTTCATCAGTCTCGTCCACATCAAACTTGTTTTTGTAATAGCGCTGTTTCCAGCCTTCCTCCCACAACCTAAAAAACAATCATAATTATAATAATAAATTCACGATTGATGATCATTGGTCTGAACACCAATTAAGAAACCTTCACCCCAAGCACAGAAATAATTAAAAAGACGGTCAGAGCAGAGCAGCTGAATAGAGTTGTACGGTACAGCAATTAATTAGAGCAACCAGGCCCGCAGATTAAAAAGGTCTTGTTTTATGAAGTTTCCCCCATGCATACAAACCTCCTCATAACATTTCCAATGTGGCAGAAAGCATTAAGCAGCAAAGAGAAACTTATTTTCCAGCTGAGTGTTCTGGTGGGCTGTGGAAATGCAGCAGCACAACGCTCAGATAATCAAGGATGAACGGCAGCTGTCTAGCCAATCCTCTACACAGCCCCAACGGGCCAGGGAAAGCCGGCATGAATACCAATTTAGTCCAATGGATTTAACAGCTTTGGCAACAGCAGCACAGAGGAATTTCAGAGAATATTTCCCCTTTCCATATTAATCACTGGCACTTGTAGAAGACACCACTGTTACCGCTGTGGAGGGAGGGGGAGGGTGAAGGGGAGATTAACGGTGTGTAATGGTGAGATCCCAGCAGCTTATCACCTGACATTATCTTCAGGCTCTGGCTCACTGTCACTGTCTTCTGCTTTCCTCTTCACGCCGCGCTGGTCCACACCATCGCTCGGCCCTGCAGGACCCTGAGCGGATTAAAAACATATAAATAAATAAATAAATAAAAACACATTATTACCATGCATTACGTGTCCCATAGATCTGTGCCCATGACCACCTTCATAGGGACACACAAATTGAAATGTTGAAAAAGCAAAAAAGTATCTCTCTCATTACAATTACAATCTTATCCCACAAGCTCCTGCAGCGCTTTTTCCTGATGGAGCTCATAACGAATGCAGTGACAAAAAAATATTCTTAATTGCCATTTTCAAACTACTTAAATTTTAGTCTATATTTCGTTGAATAAACAGAAGATATTTTTTATACTACACAACAAGTACGATAAAAGGGAAAAACTTTTTTTTTTACATTTATTCATTACCTAAAAACACTTATTTATATAAATAAATAATTTATATGAATTATACAAATAAAACTTATTTGTACATCTAAAGAAAGACGAAATAAAAGCAGTACTTGCCTTGCCTCCATTTTTTAACATGGCCCTCAAAGAATCTGCTGCATCCTGGGTAGACAACCAGAGAAAATGGTCAAATAGAAAAAGGGAAGAAAGAGAGAAAAAGGAGGAAAAAAAAAATATATATAAAACTACAGTCAAACAATTTAACAATGAAAAATCCTTGAGACAACCGTCATAAAATGTCTTCAATAAATGGTCTCTCTGGAGCTATGGGCATCAGTGTGTTAAGGGTGTGGAGAGGTGTGATTTTGAGAGGGAAAAGTCAGAGCATTCATTTTGGTTTGCTCTAACACTGCTCTGACAGTGAGGGATCTGCAGGCTGTAGGAGTCACACTGGGACAACATTCAAGTGATACACACTAAGTCATAAACACAGAGTGGGTCTCAATTCTGACGTCTCCTTGATTCCTCTCCCTTTCATCACTCAGCATCTGACCAGAAATGGATCAAAAGAAGCCCTTTTTTAAGGTGGCACCACTCTGTTAAACGTTCTTAGCAGAATACAGGACAGTGAGAGGCAGCCAAATTGAAGAAACAAATGTGCATCTTACGCAGAAGACTAGTGAAATATACTCTGCCTTCTCACGCTGTTACTGGATGATTCCTAATCAGTGGGAGGGTACTGTGAAATAATGAAAGAAAGTGATAGAATTCAAAATGTTTAACCCTATCAGACAATAAGAGATGACCAAAGCACATTTCATTTGGTGAACAGGATTGGTGTTGATTCCTCCCATCTTTTCCTTGATTCTCAATGCTCGCTGTGGGAGGGGCTAAGAGGAGAGGAATGCATGCAGGAGCAGGAAGTGAAGACAAACAAAATCGTGAGACCCACCCAGAGTGTTGCCACTTCCAGTTGAAGGACACGGGAAAACCTGATAGCGTTCACAAGCTTTCGCCAAATAAATAAATAAGAAAAACACCCCAGGAGATACATTTGGGAAGATGCACGTGGGTGAACCCAGCCTCTAAATGCCCTGCAACTCTACCCCATTACTTCACTCCATAGGAATTCAATTCATTCAGTAGATCACACAATCTGCTGAGAAACTGAACTAATGCTGTTGCTTTCAGAATTGCTGCGTTCTGGTTCAAACTGAAAAAGCTAACACTAGTTATGTTTGTTCAGAGTGAAGGTCTTTGTAGTTGTTTTTTTAATCAATCATCATATTAAGGCTTCAGGCATGAAGAAAATCACCACTGATCCCCCTTAGATTGGAGTGATTAAATAAAACCTAATATTAGTGATGTCACACATGTAGTTTTGTGCAGAGACGTGTACCTTGTTCTGCTGGTTGCGGTTTCCTTGCATCCTCATATCGTAGGCAGTGTGGCGAGCATTCTGCACAGGCATGGGTCTGTCCCGTCCGCCCAGCGCCTGCGGAGCGAACTGACCGCCGGGTAGATACGCTGGACCCTGCTGTGACTGGAGGAGAGCAAAAAATATAGTCCAGATATGACTCACCGTTGTAGTTTTCATCTGTTTATGACCTATATCAGTTCATTTTTTAAAACATTACTCCATGATACACTTGATGTAATGGCATTCAGGAGTGGGTTGATGGGAAACGGTGCACTGTATGATAAGTTAGAACTTAATACAGGAACCAGTTGGGTAAGGTGTTCAATCGCTCAACAATTTTTTACAGGCATCTCATAGATATTTGTTTTAGTCCCGTCATAGCTGTGAAGTTTTGCAAGGTCAAATAGTCCCCCAAAACACTTTTACCGTATGTCAGACATTGTGTGTATAATTGTGAAGAAATTGTGACCCTGATTCTCCATCAACAGCTTTGACTGGCAGCATAAGAAACCTCTACATCTCACTAATTCACATCCATGACTTGAATGATTTGGCTTAAAACAAAGCTATTGACCTAAGGACAAACTCTTCAAAAGGTGAAATTCTCCTTTCAAGTACATAACAGACAAATATGAATAGCGTACGTTCCCCAGCTTTAGGAGGAAAAAAAGACTGATATCTAAGACAAGATTCTACACGTGTTACATGTTAATCATATTTTCTGACACACACTCATTACGGTGCTTTCTAATCATAAGTGACATTGTTAGTTTTATTCCTGCACCCTTTTCCCCCCCAACAACATGAACTCTCAACACTGCGCCAATTCAGTTAACTAATGTATGCTCTTTTTCAATTATACGTGCAACACATGACCATGTGCTCCTTTCATTTATGGGTGAATATTCTGCCGTAACCGCACGTTCAAATAATGACGAACCGTACTCGGTAGGAGTCAATTAAATGAAACGACCTTGCCCAGTCACTATTCACAGGTAGAGAGTGGATCTGAGCGTGCAAAGTTCACAGGTTTATTCAAAATACCTTGACATAGCTTTTAACCACTTAGAAAAATAAATTTATTAAAATGAAAGACCCCATTTAAGAAATCACACAAACCAATTCCACTTACTTTCATTCGCTTCTTCTTCTCCTTCATCCTCTTTTTGAAATTTTCCTGCAAGAAAAGAACGAGTTGCTTCACTTGAGTCACCAAGAAACTCCTCCACAAACAAAAAGAACAGAGCATAAACTGCTCATGTCCTGTGTATCTGTGTTTGATGAAGACTATTTCACCACCATTTTGACTGAAGACAAAGTGTAAACAGGCCTAAGCAGTGATTAAAATGGCTACTTGTTTCTTATTCTCTACTGTTTAGCACCGGGAGATGTAGGCCACTTTCCCACTGCATGGTACATGCACTCCCCTGCTTTTTGCTTTTCCATTAGGCACATTTGAGGCCAAGTATGGACTAAACTATGCCATGTCAACCTTGAGTAGCTCTGGTTGACCAGAGAGACTTGTCAATCACAACAAACTGCAGACATCCAGCACAAACTAGCTGTTTGTAAAATATCTAAGCTACATCAGAAATCACATCCACTTTCAACTGACTCACAATAGCAGCTCGCAAAATTACACCATGGTTTTTTGAAGAGGTTCAAACACTAGTTGGATTTGTGGCAGACAGAAGAACCCAGCGGTCGAGAAACAAAAACTTCTGACCTCACACTGCTCTATACACAAAACCAAAATATTATTATTAAGGACACGGCCACGGTGTTGTTCTGAGTTGAGGTTTTCAGGCTGAAGTTTTAATTAATTCACCAGCTTTATGTTCAGTTTCCATTTCAGCCGGTGTTATTTGTAACAATTTAATAGCCTAGTTTAGCTTTGTAAAAACGAAATCCACTCTGTTGCTGATCTGCTGTAACGTACTTACGTGAACTTACTTTAGCGGGTTCATTTTAGCTACTGCTTGGGTATTACGTCCTTACATTTTAATTTCTCAATGCTATATCTAGAATTTTAGCTTCACTGCATCGTAACTTGGTACGGGGTCAGATGGAAGAACATACCTCATCCTCTTTACGCTTCTTGAAGATGTTATCTTCCGCCACTCCCACGGCCTGCATTATGAGCTCCACTCGTTCCAGATTCACAAAGCCATTCTCCGTGAGGTAACCCTATGAGAAAGCACTGTTCAGAAGACATATTTTTGCCCTTTCTTAAGTCAGTTAGACTTATACAAGCTGCATAAATACAAAGGAACATGTTAAATACCCCAGTCTTGTGAACAACGTCTTTGTAAATTGACACCAGTCGATCAATGGCACCCTCTCTGAAAAACACAAAGGACATCTGCGTAAGAAAGTTCACCACAGACATTTTATTCTGTGAGAAGTTACATTTTTTCTAAACAATCCTTTACACTTCAATAACTGCCACATTATATAATGCATACTATTTATAAAAGCAAAGGAAAAATGAATTTGCCCCCTTGTACCCTGTTTTTCAATCGTCAAGACTCGGAGTCTGAAATGCTAGACGACTTACAATGATTTTTAAAGTGAAATTAAATGTGCTTAATTAAAATGTTAGTACAATTATTTCACCACTGAGTAGTTAGCTCTTTCAGGCATATTTGTGCACACACACACACACACACACACACACTAAAATATATTGACCAAAATATCAAAATGATATGCACAGAGTGTATCCCTAAGGGAATCTATCCACATATTATTAATGCTAATAAAAGGGAGGACGTCTAGAATCCTTGAGTTGTTCTATACTAACGAAAAAAAAGTAAATATTGTAAAATATAAATCAAACTAAATTGCCTCTAAAAACAACAACAAAAAAATGAACAGTAATATACAAATGAAAAATAAACAAAAACAAAACCACCTTGCTGATCTATACTGCATTTGTGGTAAACACTTGAGGCTAAGAACACAGCGCAGTAGCGGAAGGTCACACTGATGTACCTGATTTCTAAAGATGGTAAATGGGGCAGGAAATCATTTCCAACAAAGAAGCACATGAAGACCCAGTCATCCACACTCCTCTCGAAGCTGAAGGGAAAAGGCAGGCTGGCCATCGTCAGCTCGCGCTCCAAATACTAAAGAGGAGCAACAAATATCAATAGACAGTTCTACAGCACAAAAAAAGACTCAAGGACAAATGAACAAATCAAATTGAAGAGGCACAAGCAGCAGGGCAGCTGGAAAATATAGGCTAGATAAATTCTGTCACTTTGAATGTTGTGATATTAACTCCTGCTTCAACATATTCCATTTACTCCTATAATTACTCACTAGTGATGTGTCCGTGTGTGTGTGTGAGAGAGAGAGAGACAGAGACACAGGGAGAGAGAGAGAGAGAGACAACTGACCTCTCTCAGAACGCACAGTCGAATGAATATAAACTCCTGTTCAGACACTGGGATTGAGTCTGCGAATTCATCATGCTGCGTGAAAGAAAAACAAGCAACTGGTTATTAATAAAATATTTATTAAATCCATTAAATCCAAATAAATGTATAAAAACAGGACAGCCAGTTTAACGATGGCCGAGTTACCTCTCCTTTCTTCTCTCTGGCTACTCCTTGGCAGTCTTTAAGCTCATGGCCAATCTGACCACACAGAGCACATGGCCTGGGTTTGTTGGGCTTGAACTCCTCTCTGATGATGGTGAAGTTTGGCTCATGTGTGGCCAGGCCCAACATAATCAGATCAGCTAACGAAGACAAGAAACAGCCACTTCATGCAAGCTGAGGTGGTGAGCGCTTGTAATACATCAACAATCTCAATATATACGAGTACTGGTTTCACACTAAGACGACTTAGCCTACAGTTTAATCAGCACTGACTGATCACAACCAATTCAACTCCGTATAACAGCTTTATTCTGTACAATAGCTTCCTGGCTCCAGGCATGGTTTCCAGGGCTTGTCAGTTAAAGGGAAGTAACACTATTTGTGGGAACCGTTATAAATGTGCTCTCAGATGCCAGAGACACTGTTTTATGGTAGATTTGATTTCCCCCCCCCAGTAACAGTGTTGTAAGACCCCCACAGAACATAATTTCAGATTTCCAATAGTAGAACCCCAGGCAGTATATCTGTCTTTCACCAGGTATGTTTCTTAAAATGAACAGTGGCACTTCAAAAGCACTTCAGCTCAAGTACAGAACTACACTAGCTGTGTGAAAGACTGGGGGACACACCTAATAACGGTTGGATTGTTAAAAGAAATGTTTGAAATATGTTTGCAAGGAACCAGACACCCCAGTTTATATACACCGACTCTGCAAAAGTGATTTAATAAAACATCCCCTCTAACACCTTGAAAGGCAAGGAAAACTACCCAGAAAATGATTTATGTACAGTTTATTTTACTCTAAGTGTAGATCGTTTTTTGGATTTTTAAATGCAATAATCCTCTCCATTACGCTGCACCCACAGAGTGTTTTTGAGTACAATTATGAGCCCAGTGAGTATTACTGATGAATACGGTGACATGTATTATGCCCATGATAAATTTGGCTCTAACATTCTCACAATGGCAGCTTTCACCAGGAGGAATGCTTTAGAGTTGCTGAAAGGAGTAAACACCCCAAGCTCCACTCAGAGCTAACTGAATGCAATATTTTTACTCCTTTGTCCACTAAGTGTATCATAGGCTGTGGATTACTACAGTCTTTATACTGCGTGTCTGCTGTAATTGCTCCTATTCACAGCAGTTTAGCCAGACTGTTCCACCCATTACCAAGCCAGTTCAATCAATTTCTCTCAAGCATCAGCAAGCTCATTACTGCAATTTCTCTCCGGTACAGACCATAGATGGGGCTCAGATTAAGGACAGATATTTTGATAAAAAATTAGTAGCTCGTACAAAAGATATACAACCACATACAAACACAGAATTACTAAATAATAAAATAAATAAACCTATGATGACGGTTCACTTACCATCAGCGCCACAGAGACAGTGGTGAGTATTTGGGTCATGGTTTGGTTGACCTGAGGGAAGAAACAGGAAAAGGAAGCTCATGAGTACGAGCTGAAACATTTTATTAAATACAGTGGAACCTCTACCTACGAACTTGATCCGTTCCCATTCCCCATTTAAAATAATGGAAAAGCAATTAATGTGTTCCAGCCCCCACCCCCAAAAGTCACCCTTTTTGAACTGATATATGTTTACAACACTCTCAAATTAGTAAAAAAAATACATGTAGCGTTACTAAAAATAAAAGAGAAATACAGTGGTAACAGTAATAAAAAGAAATAAAGTTTTAAGTGGTTACATATCGCTTTCTTGGAGACGTGACGACTGGCTGGAGGAGTAACACAGGCACTGGCTGTATGACGGGAGGTGGGGGGTGGGTGGAATAACGGAGAGTAGGTGGTGAATGTGGGGAGACCAAGCGTAGATACGGCTTAACTTAGCACGAATTTCGACATCTGCCATTTACACTAATGCTAAATTGCTAAAGCTACAATGTGCTAATCTTAAAAGCTCACTCAAGTCTGGGGGCGCTGGGAGACTCGCCTACTGGGGTCAGTGGCCATTTCCAGCTGCCGGCTCGGAGGAGGCTCGGGTTCATTTCTAGAGTCATGGTTCGTTGGCGAAGGCAAAAAAAATATTCAAATGCCCGGTTCGTATCTTGGAAAGTTCATTAGTAGAGGTTCCACCGTATTTAAAACAAATAAATCTGCAGACTGAAGACTGAGTCAAAAACCTACATCCGCTGCAATCACAGCCCAAATTCTCTGAATTAGAAAGTGTTTACCAAGACCTACAGGTTAAATGTGCAGAACTGGTAGACATATTACACCGAAGACAAAATGAAGACAAGGCCTTTTCAGAGAAGTATGAGTTTTCCACATGATAAATGAAAGAATCCATCACATACGATTCTTTATTGTTTAACATAACGGGAACTAAAGAGGAAGAATTACACACAGGAGACGAACATGACACGGATCCAATAAGTGGAGAAAACTCGATTATAATGTTTCAGTTAAAATCAGCACACATTGGGTATGAAAGTTTTGTAAAAAGCTTACACACAAACAACTCCTATTTTGAAGGTAATGTCCTCACTGTCAGGGTCCTTTACATTTAATCACTGCTGGTGAAAGCTGTTCTGAAAACTTTGGACCATACCCTTGATAACGAGGCTGTGATTGGCCATGATTTTTAAACACTGTTCATCAGTGTCTGACGCCGTGTGGACAACCACATTAACGTGCGTGCTTTCATTTCAAAACTTAGGGGCCTTTCGGTCAATAGAACTTAGACGCGTGCTGAAAAGACCTTTATTGAATAGCTTCAATGAGGTGCGCATAGTTAAGAAAACGAACCTCTTTGCCTCCTGATGAAATCCATGATCTTATGTTCCCCTTCTCCAGGAACGCTGGCATCAGACAGAAAAACCTGTACATCAAAACCCGTCAGAGCACTCCACACAGTCAGCATAATACATTTCATCCCATTTAACAGCAGAAGATTCAATAAAGGTATTCATGACCTACCGTGAGTGTACGCCACCCAGGATCATTAGTCAACCTGTCTGCGATGTAATATCGCAAGCATTTGGCCAAGTTGTCCATGAACTCTGTTCCCTTCACACAAAAACATGAACAATGACAAAAATGTGACCTTTAGAGCCATGATTGAAAAGAAATTAAACATTAATTAAAAAATAAAGATTGAAAAGGATTCCCCAACAATACAAAATATCTCTGAAAGTATGCAGCAAATGGCCTTCCTACTTAATGCTCTTTAAACTATTTAAAAATGAGAAGAATTATATGAACTCACTGGAGTGATGCAATTGCTGTCAAATCGCTCTTTAATTTCTTCAGGTGGCAGATATCCACCTTCAAAGAGAGAATTGATTTTAGTTTCATAAACAAATTATTCAAAATTCAAAATAAAAGTCACTTTAGCAGGATTCCCAACTGCATCAATAACACTTTATAGACATGAAGCAAGCAGATGAATGGTACGGGAGGATTTAATTAATTGTTTCTATCAGTTTGAAGTGCTCCGTTTTGAGTGCAATCTGAACTGACCAAAATCATACTTTTATTTTTACATTTTTCTTTTAAACCAAAAATAGCAGTGATAGAAATATGTAATTCCCAACAAACTTTGAAACTTGTTCTGAATAAGGACCAGAGCGCATTAAATCTTTAGCTCTGCAATATAAATAATATTTCTGAAAAATGCAGTGTTTCAATTTGGCTAGAAACCTGATTAATCTAATGAGAAAGAAGATCAATTAACAGCCCGTGAAGCATCTCTGAAGCCATTTTGTCTGTGTTCACATTACCAGGCTGAAATCCATTTTTTTTTTACCTTAAATGTTACACAGATCTGATTTTTTTCCAGGACCGTGTGGACATGTCACAGCTGATTTTAAATCAGAGTTTTGAGTTCATGTGTGGTCCTAGTCTGGACACTTCTGTGATTTTTTGGCATGCGATATGAATGTGAACAGTCAGATTGGACTTGAAGCATTTTTTGCCTGTAAACAGCAAAACAACAAATAAAAGATATGCTGAAGCTGCGTCCCAAATAGCACGGTGGCGTCTCAGTCACACAGCTCCAGAGTCCTGGAGGTTGTGGGTTCGATTCCTGCTCCGGGTGACTGTCTGTGAGGAGTGTGGTGTGTTCTCCCTGTGTCTGCGTGGGTTTCCTCCGGGTGACTGTCTGTGAGGAGTGTGGTGTGTTCTCCCTGTGTCTGCGTGGGTTTCCTCCGGGTGACTGTCTGTGAGGAGTGTGGTGTGTTCTCCCTGTGTCTGCGTGGGTTTCCTCCGGGTGACTGTCTGTGAGGAGTGTGGTGTGTTCTCCCTGTGTCTGCGTGGGTTTCCTCCGGGTGACTGTCTGTGAGGAGTGTGGTGTGTTCTCCCTGTGTCTGCGTGGGTTTTCTCTGGGTGCTCCGGTTTCCTCCCACAGTTCAAAAACACACATTGGCAGGTGGATTGGCAACACAAAAGTGTACGTAGGTGTGAATGTGTGAGTGAATGTGTGTGTGTTGCCCTGTGAAGGACTGGCACGCCCTCCAAGGTGTATTCCCACCTTGTGCCCAATGATTCCAGGTAGGCTCTGGACCCACCGGGACCCTGAACTGGATAAGGGTCACAGATAATGAATGAATGAAATTCTAAAGTGAGTCAGGGAGATCTCTCGCTTGTTTTTTGCCCTACTTACTTTAAATGTCCATCTGATACTAAACTGCATTTCCTTACCCTGCAGATGTGGCGTGTGCAAATCAAATTTGTATGTATTGTTGTTACTCGTACAGTGCAGTCACCAAGGACCATGTAAATGGGACATACAGCCCTTTCCCACAAGTTTACACAGTTCTCTGGGATATTAGTAAAATGTCTGTGACATGCTTCAGTCAAACAACCACAAAGATCAAACCTCACAGAGGCGTTCTCCCATGTCCTTTAAAGTGAGAATGAGCCACAGCTCAGTTCAGCACAATACCCCAGGAGTGAGGAGCAGAAACTCTGGATTTAAGCCATTTTCACTCTGTTCCATTCTTGTTTACTACATATTTAATCACATCCAGCACAGCTCTCTACGCAAGAAGCAGCACAAATCAGCACTACTCATTTTATCCCATAATGTCAGACTTGGCAGAAAAAATGACTGTTGTTTTATTTCAGTTTGCAGGTTGGTAGATCTCCAGATGCCCATATTAATATCTGAACACACTCAAAAATTGACGTTTTTTTCATAGTATGTCATATTTAAAGTATGAACCTACCCCTCTGGATGATTTCCTCCCTCATTCGCTGTTTTTCTTCAACAAGCTCCACCCCTTCTTTAGAGGCTCGGAATCGTCTAGACCGTTGCTGGTTCATTTTGGCACGCGGAGCCTAACAAAGATGACAGGAAAGACACAGCTTTACTCACTGAAGCCACTCCAACAAACCCACAACACTAAATATTACAGACCAGGAAGAGTAATAAGCAGACTGGGGCCACAAACACTAAGCAAAAAACATCAATAAAAATAGCGAACAACACATTTTATTATCAATTATTTGGTCTACTGTTCATTCTGGAGTAAATTATATAAACAGTAAGTCTCTGTTGTTTCTTTAAATTGGATTAAAACACTCCTCTTAACATCTAAACTCACCCCGAAGTTTAGTGTGTCAGACAGATAAGGTCAATTCTTACATCAGGTGAATCCATCTCAGATTCTGTCTTTATGATGTTCATGTAAGTTTGTTTAAAAATGGTATTTAGGGGTGTCTCTCAGTTCTCAATTCTGACACAAACTGAACACAGTCCTAGACACAGTCAGGACAAAGGCTGGACTTAGTCTCAGACCTTTGAGACCTTCTAGATCTCACCCTGGAACCTGAGCACTTAATAAAGAGCGCTCATTACATCCAGACAGTGTCTCTCTAGGCATGCTAACTGTCACGGCTCTGTCAAACCAACTGCTGCTTGAAACACCAACACATCAAACACAATACAGTAAAAATGGTCATGGCTAATTTACAGAAGATGACACAATTTGAGAGCATCTGTTTGTCCGACTCATGAAAAACGATCAATTATTCTCTGTCCTTGCTATGAAGAGTATTTACAAAGATCTAGTTTGCTGACTTTCTGGATGTGTCTAGCTAAGTCCTATTTATTCCTGGCACCTCAGCATCATCTGAGCTCCTCTTCTCTACAGCAGGCAAATAAGCGCCACAACAGAGAGAAAGGCTCAGCCCAGAACATGTGACATGTTAACGTTTCTGCTCTGTAACAACTCTTGTAAAAATAAGAAGGGGTGGGTGAGGGTAGGTGTTAAACAAGGACATGTTCATTTTTATAGAAAATAACATTAGTTTATTTTTCAAGGGTATTGTGCCCTATTATCAAAGAGAAGAAAACCTTACAAATTAATTTATTATAAAAAATAATAGTTAGTTGTGACCTAAAACAGACACTGCATACTTACAACTCCATCAATTGCCATGTAAAGAACTCTCCTAGGACGAACTATGTTGAAGAGCCGGTCAATGTACTCAAAAATGGCAACCATCATTTCATCTTCGTTTTTGGGAGCAGGCCTGAAAAGAACACACACACACACACACATTACAGACAAATTCCTCTAAACACACACAATCAGTTTTTTTTAGTGAAACTGACTAACTCACTTGTCCTCAGGGTGTGTGCAGGGGTGGATGATTCCATTCATGTCCAAATAAAGGTTGTCAAACTCCACTTCATTAGGGTTGGGTTTACTGGTGTCTACTGGTATTCGAACTCCATTGCATTCCTTTGACTGGAAAAAATAAAATAAAATGTATATTTAATAAGCTCTTCTGAAGATGCAGACAGCCAAAGGCCACCCAGTGAAAAACAGAAGTTTCCTCTTATGCATTTAGATAATAAAACAACATTTTTTTACTACTTTTTTGTGCGTGGTTCAAAGATAAGCTGCTGGCACATGCTTTTAAAGACGCACACATTAGATAACACTGTGTTCATACTAAAAGCAAATCACTTTTTATAAATGATGTTGTGGCAAATTAGCTTTACATAAGTCCAGTAGTAACCAACAGATCAATAACATATCAATAAAACATCTCTGTATGTGGCTTGAGTGATCATAAAGTATCTTGGAGTTGTTTACACCTGGCATTTTATGTGGACAAGTGACATTTGAACACCAAAACGCATGTTAATGCCAGGTGTAAACAGGTCACAAATAAGAAGAATATTTAAATAAAGGTTCTCTGTAAGGAGAAAGTGTGGATTTATCACTGAAAATTATAAACTTTTAAAACTTCTGAAACTATGTACGTTTGGGGAAATAGAGGCCTCTCTGGTGAAAGTGAGTAACTACATCCAGGTACAAATCTCAGGCTGATTAAAAGCATCATACATGAGTAGCTTTATTTATATTCATTCATTCATTATCTGTAATCCTTATCCAGTTCAGGGTCGCGGTGGGTCCAGAGCCTACCTGGAATCATTGGGCGCAAGGCGGGAATACACCCTGGAGGGGGCGCCAGTCCTTCACAGGGCAGCTTTATTTATATTTATTTAGTTATTTTTTGAGGAAGCTACCCCTTGTACATAAAATGTATCAATGCCCTGGAGTTGTTTAAAAGTCAAGTGTGTTATAACTATCACTAGTTAGTTTTATCTAAATTAATAAACCACAGAAACCTCTTATGTTAGGGACCGTGTCCCAAATGGTTCCATACTCCCTGTATAGGGAATTAAACACAGGTTCTTGCCTAAAAACAAATCAAAGTGTGTGTAAAATTGATACACTTCCTTGATACGCTTCCTCGGAGGATGCCAAAAAGTGTACTATGTGGATGTATAAGTCAAAATGCATTAAATAAGGCGTGGTGTAAGGAGCGTGGATTAGGACACGGCCTCTTAGTAAACAACAAGGACGCTCCGAAGAGTTAACGCAATATTATCCTCATAAACGACAAACTCAGGGTGCTTTTCTGTGTTTGTCCAAATCCACTACATATTAATGCCCCCTTACTGTGTACATTTCGTGTGTATTTATCAGTAAATCTGCCTATTTCTTCTTGTTTCGTTTCTGACGGTGTTTATATCGCCGTTAGCTTTAGCGTTAGCTCACCCTCTCCTCCACGCAGTTGACGATAATGGATGGATATTTCCGACTAAGCCAACGGAAAAACGCTGGAACTCCCATTTCTCCTCCTTAAGAACAAAAGAATAGATAACGGGAATGGACGCTTTAAAATCAAAGTCTGTGTGTTTAAAACCAGCCCGTGAACAGAGAAAGTGTCCACAGCAGCGTGTCTAGCTAAACAAATAGTCGGCTCAGCGCAGACTCAGTTTATTCCGGTTCAGCTGAGGAACAGCGTTCCCACTCACAGCGCCCCGTACTGGCTCATTGTGAGCACTACACTCCAGGTCTTAACAGGTCTGAACGCCACGCTCAAATTACAAAGTCAAAAACACGCTCCACTGTGAAAACAGGTCTGAACACCCTGCTCCAAATACAGAGTCAACGTCATGTACCACAGTGTGAACAGTTCTTAATAACCATTCCATTTACAAAATCTGCTTTGCTCTGTATTATGTACAGTGTGAACAGGTTTGAACGCCCCAATCCAAATAAGACAAAGTCAACACCACAGTCCACAGTGTGAACAGGTCTGAACGCCCTGCTCCAATTACAGTTAGCACCATGTTCCACAGTGTGAACAGGTCTGAATGCCCCATTTCAGTTAAGACAAAGTCAACACCACAATCCACAGTGCAAACAGGACTGAACACCCTGCTCCAATTACAGAGTCAACACCACCATCCAAAGTGTGAACAGGAGTGAACACCCTGCTCCAATTACAGAGTCAACACCAAAGTCCACAGTGTGAACAAGACTGAACACCCTGCTCCAATTACAGAGTCAACACCACAGTCCACAGTGTGAACAGGTCTGAACGCCCTGCTCCAATTACAGAGTCAACACCACAGTCCACAGTGTGAACAGGTCTAAACACCCTGCTCCAATTACAGGGTCAAAACCACAGCCCACAGTGTTAACAGGTCTAAACACCCTGCTCCAATTACAGAGTCAACACCACAGTCCAAAGTGGGAACAGGACTGAACACCCTGCTCCAATTACAGAATCAACACCACAGTCCACAGTGTGAACAGGACTGAACACCCTGCTCCAATTACAGAGTCAACACCACAGTCCAAAGTGGGAACAGGACTGAACACCCTGCTCCAATTACAGAATCAACACCACAGTCCACAGTGTGAACAGGACTGAACACCCTGCTCCAATTACAGAATCAACACCACAGTCCACAGTGTGAACAGGACTGAACGCCCTGCTCCAATTACAGTTCAACACCACAGTCCACAGTGTGAACAGGTCTAAACACCCTGCTCCAATCACAGAGTCAACACCACAGTCCACAGTGTGAACAGGACTGAAAACCCTGCTCCAATTACAGAATCAGCACCACAGTCCACAGTGTGAACAGGACTGAACACCCTGCTCCAATTACAGAATCAACACCACAGTCCACAGTGTGAACAGGACTGAACACCCTGCTCCAATTACAGAATCTACACCAAAGTCCAAAAGTGTGAACAGGACTGAACACCCTGCTCCAATTACAGAATCAACACCACAGTCCACAGTGTGAACAGGACTGAACACCCTGCTCCAATTACAGTTCAACACCACAGTCCACAGTGTGAACAGGACTGAACACCCTGCTCCAATTACAGAATCAGCACCACAGTCCACAGTGTGAACAGGACTGAACACCCTGCTCCAATTACAGAATCAACACCACAGTCCACAGTGTGAACAGGACTGAACACCCTGCTCCAATTACAGAATCTACACCAAAGTCCAAAAGTGTGAACAGGACTGAACACCCTGCTCCAATTACAGAGTCAACACCACAGTCCACAGTGTGAAAAGGTCTGAACACCCTGCTCCAATTACAGAGTCAACACCACCATCCAAAGTGTGAACAGGACTGAACACCCTGCTCCAATTACAGGGTCAAAACCACAGCCCACAGTGTTAACAGGACTGAACACCCTGATCCAATTACAGAGTCAAAACCACAGCCCACAGTGTTAACAGGACTGAACACCCTGCTCCAATTACAGAGTCAACACCACAGTTCAAAGTGGGAACAGGACTGAACACCCTGCTCCAATTACAGAGTCAACACCACAGTCCACATTGTGAACAGGTCTAAACACCCTGCTCCAATTACAGAGTCAACACCACAGTCCAAAGTGGGAACAGGACTGAACACCCTGCTCCAATTACAGAATCAACACCACAGTCCACAGTGTGAACAGGACTGAACACCCTGCTCCAATTACAGTTCAACACCACAGTCCACAGTGTGAACAGGACTGAACACCCTGCTCCAATTACAGAATCAGCACCACAGTCCACAGTGTGAACAGGACTGAACACCCTGCTCCAATTACAGAATCAGCACCACAGTCCACAGTGTGAACAGGACTGAACACCCTGCTCCAATTACAGAATCAACACCACAGTCCACAGTGTGAACAGGACTGAACACCCTGCTCCAATTACAGAGTCAACACCACAGTCCAAAGTGGGAACAGGACTGAACACCCTGCTCCAATTACAGAATCAACACCACAGTCCACAGTGTGAACAGGACTGAACACCCTGCTCCAATTACAGTTCAACACCACAGTCCACAGTGTGAACAGGTCTAAACACCCTGCTCCAATCACAGAGTCAACACCACAGTCCACAGTGTGAACAGGACTGAACACCCTGCTCCAAATACAGAATCTACACCAAAGTCCAAAAGTGTGAACAGGACTGAACACCCTGCTCCAATTACAGAGTCAACACCACAGTCCACAGTGTGAAAAGGTCTGAACACCCTGCTCCAATTACAGAGTCAACACCACCATCCAAAGTGTGAACAGGACTGAACACCCTGCTCCAATTACAGGGTCAAAACCACAGCCCACAGTGTTAACAGGACTGAACACCCTGATCCAATTACAGAGTCAAAACCACAGCCCACAGTGTTAACAGGACTGAACACCCTGCTCCAATTACAGAGTCAACACCACAGTTCAAAGTGGGAACAGGACTGAACACCCTGCTCCAATTACAGAGTCAACACCACAGTCCACATTGTGAACAGGTCTAAACACCCTGCTCCAATTACAGAGTCAACACCACAGTCCAAAGTGGGAACAGGACTGAACACCCTGCTCCAATTACAGTTCAACACCACAGTCCACAGTGTGAACAGGACTGAACACCCTGCTCCAATTACAGTTCAACACCACAGTCCACAGTGTGAACAGGACTGAACACCCTGCTCCAATTACAGAATCAGCACCACAGTCCACAGTGTGAACAGGACTGAACACCCTGCTCCAATTACAGAATCAGCACCACAGTCCACAGTGTGAACAGGACTGAACACCCTGCTCCAATTACAGAATCAACACCACAGTCCACAGTGTGAACAGGACTGAACACCCTGCTCCAATTACAGAATCTACACCAAAGTCCAAAAGTGTGAACAGGACTGAACACCCTGCTCCAATTACAGAGTCAACACCACAGTCCACAGTGTGAAAAGGTCTGAACACCCTGCTCCAATTACAGAGTCAACACCACCATCCAAAGTGTGAACAGGACTGAACACCCTGCTCCAATTACAGGGTCAAAACCACAGCCCACAGTGTTAACAGGACTGAACACCCTGATCCAATTACAGAGTCAAAACCACAGCCCACAGTGTTAACAGGTCTAAACACTCTGCTCCAATTACAGAGTCAACACCACAGTCCAAAGTGGGAACAGGACTGAACACCCTGCTCCAATTACAGAATCAACACCACAGTCCACAGTGTGAACAGGACTGAACACCCTGCTCCAATTAAAGAGTCAACACCACAGTCCACAGTGTGAAAAGGTCTGAACGCCCTGCTCCAATTACAGAGTCAACACCACCATCCAAAGTGTGAACAGGAGTGAACACCCTGCTCCAATTACAGAGTCAACACCACAGTCCACAGTGTGAACAGGTCTGAACGCCCTGCTCCCATTACAGAATCAACACCAAAGTCCAAAGTGTGAACAGGACTGAACACCCTGCTCCAATTACAGTTCAACACCACAGTCCACAGTGTGAACAGGACTGAACACCCTGCTCCTATTACAGAATCAACACCACAGTCCACAGTGTGAACAGGACTGAACACCCTTCTCCAATTACAGAATCAACACCACAGTCCACAGTGTGAACAGGACTGAACACCCTGCTCCAATTACAGGGTCAAAACCACAGCCCACAGTGTGAACAGGACTGAACACCCTGCTCCAATTAAAGAGTCAACACCACAGTCCACAGTGTGAAAAGGTCTGAACGCCCTGCTCCAATTACAGAGTCAACACCACCATCCAAAGTGTGAACAGGAGTGAACACCCTGCTCCAATTACAGAGTCAACACCACAGTCCACAGTGTGAACAGGTCTGAACGCCCTGCTCCAATTACAGAATCAACACCAAAGTCCAAAGTGTGAACAGGACTGAACGCCCTGCTCCAATTACAGAATCAACACCAAAGTCCAAAGTGTGAACAGGACTGAACACCCTGCTCCAATTACAGTTCAACACCACAGTCCACAGTGTGAACAGGACTGAACACCCTGCTCCTATTACAGAATCAACACCACAGTCCATAGTGTGAAAAGGTCTGAACGCCCTGCTCCAATTAGAGAGTCAACACCACCATCCAAAGTGTGAACAGGAGTGAACACCCTGCTCCAATTACAGAGTCAACACCACAGTCCACAGTGTGAACAGGTCTGAACGCCCTGCTCCAATTACAGAGTCAACACCACAGTCCACAGTGTGAACAGGACTGAACACCCTGCTCCAATTACAGAGTCAACACCAAAGTCCACAGTGTGAACAGGACTGAACGCCCTGCTCCAATTACAGAGTCAACACCACAGTCCACAGAGTGAACAGGACTCAACACCCAGCTCCAATTACAGTTCAACACCACAGTCCACCTTGTGAACAGGTCTAAACACCCTGCTCCAATTACAGAGTCAACACCACAGTCCAAAGTGGGAACAGGACTGAACACCCTGCTCCAATTACAGAATCAACACCACAGTCCACAGTGTGAACAGGACTGAACACCCTGCTCCAATTACAGAGTCAACACCACAGTCCAAAGTGGGAACAGGACTGAACACCCTGCTCCAATTACAGAATCAACACCACAGTCCACAGTGTGAACAGGACTGAACACCCTGCTCCAATTACAGTTCAACACCACAGTCCACAGTGTGAACAGGACTGAACACCCTGCTCCAATTACAGTTCAACACCACAGTCCACAGTGTGAACAGGACTGAACACCCTGCTCCAATTACAGAGTCAACACCACAGTCCACAGTGTAAACAGGACTGAACACCCTGCTCCAATTACAGAGTCAAATACATGCTCCACAGTTTCAGGTCTGTATCAATTTGAGTGAAAATGAGAATACAGAGGTTATTTCCAAGAATAAAAATTGAATGATTCTTTAAAAACAGTTCAGATGTGACTCTACACATACAGTCATATATATGCAGATCTATGAATAAGTAATTAGTCCACACCTCTATCTCCACTCTTTGCCTTTGCTAAAAATATCACCTTGCTATGGACTTGCACAGCTGGAAACCACTTAAACTGCACCACCACTCATTATTTTCTTCAGGAAATGCACCGTTCTAATTTTTTTAAAATCACTACTATTATAGCTGACACTAATAACAGACTATACATGAGGTAATTGGTATAAGACTCATCTTTAGGCACAGGCTTTGATGTGTCTGATGCACATGCATAGATCTTTATCTTTTATTTGTCTTTACAGTGTGCGCTCCCCACACATTCATTCATTATCTATAACCCTTATCCAGTTCAGGGTCGCGGTGGGTCCAGAGCCTACCTGGAATCATTGGGCGCAAGGTGGGGGGAAATACACCCTGGAGGGGGCGCCAGTCCTTCACAGGGCAACACACACACACACATTCACTCACACCTACCAGTCGCCAGTGTGTTTTTTGGAAACTGGGAGGAAACCGGAGCACCCGGAGGAAACCCACGCAGACACCACACTCCTCACAGACAGTCACCCGGAGGAAACCCACGCGGACACGGGGAGAACAAACCACACTCCTCACAGACAGTCACCCGGAGGAAACCCACGCATACACAGGGAGAACACATCACACTCCTCACAGACAGTCACCTGGAGCGGGAATCGAACCCACAACCTCCAGGCCCCTGGAGCTATGTGACTGTGACACTACCTGCTGCGCCACCGTGCTCCCCACAAACTAGTTCCATAATCTCCTTAGTCAATGATGCGCCTTGTTGTCCTAAATTCTCAAAGTACACCCACACATTGTGTCTAACTACAGCCCTAATTAAAGGGTCCATATCAGGATGAGCTGAAGTAAATTTCAAAATGCACCTTTCACTCTCCTGACACATTATTTATTTGCAAACTAATCTGCAAAAACATCTCCTTTCTGACACCACAACTTCATTTACATATTTCCACCTATTTAGCTCATTCTTCCAACAACACGGTGTACATTTTTTAAAGGAGAGTCAGGTCTGTTACTGCAGCAAAGGGAAATAACCCAAATAATACATTTGATTTCAGAAGAAATATTAGATTTGTCTTTATTTTGGAACTGGAGCTACAAAGTGAATAGAGCTAACAAGAAGCTTACACCCACAAAAATAGCATCAAGCCTAAACCATCACACACTCCTCTTGATTCCTGACCCTGTGCGTCATACTGTTATGGCTGACCATGGGTTACAGTCGTTTTATAGAGGCATTTTTAAGATGCACTCACTTCATTGCAAATCTGTCCACAGATCTCGAGCAATTACTTAAAGTGAAGTGAACCCCAGCATGTTTCACACCGATAATGACAGCCTCTACTCACTCTGAATTACGGCTGTTTGAAGGCAGTGTTATTACCTCTGAAAGCTGCAGTCGCTTTTAAAGGTCTATTGAAGAAATATTTTAAACTAAACATGCAGGGCAGAATGTGAAGCATCAGTTCAACAGAACATCGATCCATTACAACACTGAGCCAATGAGCAATACGTTGTAATAATATTTACACACAAAATTGACTGTGTCTCAGTACCCAGCATGAAGACTACATAGGCAGGATTTGCTACAATTAAATGGTATGTTCTTTTAATTATTTGTAGTAGCGCTAGGTCACTTGGCCAGTTTGGGTAGATTAAGATACCTGTAGGTTAGATTGTGAGGTAGCTCTGCAGCCTGCTGAATGGTTAACATTGATTTTTTTTGTACAGTATTTTTATTGCAGGCACCACCAGATGGTGATGATTGTTTCTAGATCCATTAAAAATGTGTAATATTAGCTTTTGGTAACTGTTGTGTTGTATTAAAAATTACAGTTCTCATATTATATAAAAAAATCTAATAAAAACTAAAATACATTATTATACTGAAGGGCCGCCTGGCGGTGCAGCAGGTAGTGTCACAGTCACACAGCTCCAGGGACCTGGAGGTTGTGGGTTCGAGTCCCGCTCCGGGTGACTGTCTGTAAGGAGTGTGGTGTGTTCTCCCTGTGTCTGCGTGGGTTTCCTCTGGGTGACTGTCTGTGAGGAGTGTGGTGTGTTCTCCCTGTGTCTGCGTGGGTTTCCTCCGGGTGACTGTCTGTGAGGAGTGTGGTGTGTTCTCCCTGTGTCTGCGTGGGTTTCCTCTGGGTGACTGTCTGTGAGGAGTGTGGTGTGTTCTCCCTGTGTCTGCGTGGGTTTCCTCCGGGTGACTGTCTGTGAGGAGTGTGGTGTGTTCTCCCTGTGTCCGCGTGGGTTTCCTCCGGGTGACTGTCTGTGAGTAGGGTGGTGTGTTCTCTGTGTCTGCGTGGGTTTCCTCCGGGTGGCTGTCTGTGAGGAGTGTGGTGTGTTCTCCCTGTGTCTGTGTGGGTTTCCTCCGGGTGACTGTCTGTGAGGAGTGTGGTGTGTTCTCTCTGTGTCTGCGTGGGTTTCCTCCGGGTGACTGTCTGTGAGGAGTGTGGTGTGTTCTCCCTGTGTCCGCATGGGTTTCCTCCGGGTGAATGTCTGTGAGGAGTGTGGTGTGTTCTCCCTGTGTCCGCATGGGTTTCCTCCGGGTGACTGTCGGTGAGGAGTGTGGTGTGTTCCCCTGTGTCCGCGTGGGTTTCCTCCGGGTGACTGTCTGTGAGGAGTGTGGTGTGTTTTCCCTGTGTCTGCGTGGGTTTCCTTTGGGTGACTGTCTGTGAGGAGTGTGGTGTGTTCCCTCTGTGTCTGCGTGGGTTTCCTCCGGGTGAATGTCTGTGAGGAGCGTGGTGTGTTCTACCTGTGTCTGCATGGGTTTCCTCCGGGTGCTCCGGTATCCTCCCATGCTCTAAAAACACATGGTGGTAGGTGGATTGGTGACTCAAAAGTGTCCGTAGGTGTGAATGTGAATGTGTCAGTGTGTGTCGCCCTCTAAAAGACTGGTGCCCCCTCCAGGGTGTGTTCCTGCCTTGTGCCCAGTGATTCCGGGTAGGCTCCGGACCCACCATGACCCTGAACTACAGCAGTTATAGGCAATGAATGAATGAATGAATGAATGAATTTTACACTGACATAGAAAAAATCAGCAGTTTTATATAATTTTAATTTAAAATCAAAACTTACAGGTAATTTTGTATACAATATTGTCCCCAAGAACAGAACAAATCAATGCACATGCCGTAGCAGCACTTTTTCCCTGATGGAACTCATAACCAATGCAGTGAAAAATAAATTCTCGCTTGCCATTTTAAACTACTTCATGGTTAGATTATTTTTTTGTTGAATAATACTATAATGACAAAGAGAGGGAGAATGTTTGAATTTTAAATTACAGTAATACATCACACAAAAACGCTTTAAAATATATTTGTACACCTTATATTATTTTTTTAATTATATATATTTTTTTGTTTTGGCAAAAGACAACATGGACAGCTAATTCTGTTAATATGAAGCCATAATAATTTGATGCTTATCCTGTATGCATTAGAGGAGCAACTGTGAGTTAGGTGTCTTGCTCAAGGGCATTTCAGCCATGGATGTTGAGGGAGGAGAATGTGCTGTTCCTTCACGCAACTAGCCCACACAATTCCTGCTGGTCTAGGGGTTTATACAAATGACCTTTCAGTGAAAACCATGCTTCTCTAAACTTTAGGTCATGGCTGCCCCAGTAGGAGGTCTCCAGAGTAACAATGTGATGCAATGTATTTCCCAATAGTTCCATTGCTGCTGAATAAGATTGTTTAATTTGTAGGATTAATTTATATATTTATAATCAAAGGCATGCTTGAAAATGGACTCTAAGCCTCTTCAAGTCATACTTTTGCTGCTGAGTGATGGCAGATGAAAGACAGAAGCTCAAACCCATTGTTGCCACAGATGGCAAATGCAACTTGGTTCTCACCAGGCCTTTTCAAATCCAATAGCTGTAGAACCGTCCCTTTGTCCAATGTTTATTTCAAGGAGCTCTTCAAAAAAAACAAAAAAATAGAATAAATTAGCAGCTCAAGCTAAATAAATGCAGTTGGTATTGGATACAAAACAAATAAAGATAATTTAAACTACAGCCTCTGTTATACCATTGATATGTTTTATGTTATGTGAAGGCCAGTTATCAGTTATAAAGTGGGCTCCATCTTCCACCCAGGACTAATACGTCCAGTCCGGGAAGGACCAAACTCTGTCGAAAATAAAGACACATAGTACTCATTAAGCTCATTTCACTGACTAACCTGGAGTACGTGATCCTAGCACTCTGTTAACACAATCACATATGTATCTGCCAGTTCTAGATTGAACAGAATAATCTGAGGGTGGTAAAATCAAGAAGCCCAGAAATTCCTAACATTTCACATTTATATTTTATGAAGTATTATGATTCTTAGTGAGTTTACTTAATCACTTCACAGTGACTCTTTCAGTGAAGCTCTTTCCCAGATAGCAGACACCTCTGGAACAAGTGTATCTCAGTTTGGGCACTTACAGCTCTTTTGTGGCACTGGCAATTGCAGGACATGGGCCAGATGTCATTAGACGGGCTTGGCTTGAGTGCAGGCACGTGCTGTGTGGCCAGATGTGGGCCAGATATCATATTTGTTCCACCATTCACCTGAAATCTAGGGTGATAGGGTGGACCTGTGGCTGAGTTGAGGCAGGAAGATGCACCCCGAGTCAACACTGTCATTTAAGGCTTTCTTTGCTTCCCGGGCTGGCACAGAGCTGCCACTCATGGTATTTAACAGACTAAACACCTAACATGTGCACTTAGTAGAGTAGATCTGCTACAGAAGTCGGTCGCAAAACATCAGCAGTCTGAAAGGTTCAGCTCCTTAGTCTTAACCAGTTTATTTGCAGCCTCTAACCGAGTCACTGTAAAGTTATAAGCAGTGTTTCAGGACAGGCTTCACACCAACAGACTGGATACAAAATGAAGCCTTGAATTTTTCAGTGTTTCTAATGTTTCACATGGATAGACTTGGAAAAGAAATGCTGATATAATTGATTAGGGTTGCAACACATTTAAGTCAGGTGCATACACACTTTCGTCTTTGGGTGTCAGTAAAGACTGTGTGTGTGTGGTCCATTACCTCCTTGTTTATAAACTCACTGTCCACTCTCCCAGCTCCACTGACCACACAGGAGCACTTTGTAGTTCTGCAATTACAGACTGTAGTCTATCTGTTGCTCTGCATACTTTATTTGCCCTTTTCTTCAAAGGTCAGGACCCCCACAGAGCAGGTGTGATGTGGTGGTGGATCATTCTCAGCGCTGCAGTGACACTGACGTGATGGTGGTGTGTTAGTGTGTGTTGTGATGGTACAAGTGGATCAGACACAGCAGTGCTGCTGGAGTTTTTAACCTCTAAGTAAAAAAGTAAACTTTATAACGCACACTTTACACAGCCTTTGTTGACCAAAGCGCTGTACATACAAATGGCTAATTAGTAAACATTTAGCCGTTGATTCGACGTTGAAATAACGCAATGACTGCTTTCAACTTAAAGTTGAAAAGACGTCCAAAAACAGACATTGAATAGACGACTATTAGACGTATTTTGGACGTCCATTGACGTTATTAATTGGTCCCGAAATAAATTACTTGTATAAAACGCGTTTTGGACGTCCACTGACGTTATCGATTGGTCACCACTTAACTAACTTATTAAGATGGATTTTGGACGTCCATTGACGTTTAAAATATGTCCTTGACGGACAGACTACTTTTAGACCTATTTTGAACGTCCAGGGATGTTCCTTGTTTACTGGGTAATGACTACACATGAATACACGGGTAAAAGAAATCTGATAAATAACATATATTAAAATAAGTAACAAGATATAAAACACAGATAAGAGATAAATCAAACGACCATTGAACACCTGAAGTTAACACAGTCTCTCACTGTTCAAAAGCAAGTCTGTATAAGTTTTTAGACCTGAACTAAAATGGTAGATTGGTGAATACTGGACGGGAGACTATTCCAAAGTCTTGGGGCATACACAGAAAATGCCTGATCGCCTTTGAGTTTCTGAGATGACAAGATTTTGTATGCGTGTGTGTGTGTGTGGAGTTTTGGCCACTCAAACTTTGGCTGACCCCTTGTGGTTCCAATTGGTAACTGACCAGTAGCACTGCACTTTTTCTCACTGTGGTAAATTTCACAAAGCTGTAAATAAAACATATTTATTTTTAACACTCTTTTAATTATGTGGCTTCAATCCTCATATGATAAGCATTTGAATTCAAATAAACACTATAACCCACCCAGTAAACAAGGAACGTCCCTGGACGTTCAAAATAGGTCTAAATGTAGTCTGTCCGTCAAGGACATATTTTAAACGTCAATGGACGTCCAAAATCCATCTTAATAAGTTAGTTAAGTGGTGACAAATTGATAACGTCAGTGGACGTCCAAAATGCGTTTTATACAAGTAATTTATTTCGGGACCAATTAATAACGTCAATGGACGTCCAAAATACGTCTAATAGTCGTCTTTTCAATGTCTGTGTTTGGACGTCTTTTCAACTTTCATTTTCAACCTTAAGAGAACGTTGATTAGACGGCAGTCATTACGTTATTTCAACGTTGAATCAACGGCTAATTGTTTACTGGGCAATACGTATTACCATTTCACTCTCTCATAATAAATGAAACTACAACAAATTCACTCTTGGGTTAGCCTTTTATCGTAGAGTAATCTCATTTATCTGGAAGATTTAGACTGCTTACCTATGTATTGTGTTTGTGCCACTATTGAAGCAATCTGCTGAGATTGAGCTTCACACCTGTTTCTATCAGTTTCTCTGCACATTCATTCAGCTCAAGTCTAATCAGCAGCACTGAGGAAACAGGCCAAAAAAAAAGGAAAATAAATATCAATTTCGCATTTCCAAGGCCATAACAGCGAAATGAGCCCAGATAAATGGGCTAATGGGCACTGATTTGTACAGGATGAATGCATTAAATCTGCGCTTTAGAGCCATTACAAAGCTGCCTGGCTCTCTGAGATTCTGGAGCTCTCTGAGGACAGAGCAGCTGATCTGGAATCCAGACACCTCCGTGTATTTTGGTCTTGTCTGTGTGTGGCTGTAGAAGCTTCACTGACCCTGGCACAGTAGGCGTTCCACAGGCCTGGACCTTATTGTGTATTCATAACGTGTAACGTCTGGACAATGTGTCTCTCAAAGGCTCCTGAATGGACAACCTAAATACTCATGTAAACAACTGGAGACCAATTACTTAATGAATCGGCCCTGCACATAATGAGGGGCTTCACAAAGCAGCATAAATGCATTCACATCCTGACGCTGGACCACAGTCGGTTTCTGTTCCTGTCTGCGAGAGCAAATGGCCATTAGTGCGCAGCAAACCTGCTTAGTCCTGACCTCAATACTTATTAAAAACATAAGCTCTACTATCTGGAGTTATACCGTTCCTCAGCTATATTAATATGACCTTATAT
This sequence comes from Hoplias malabaricus, assembly GCF_029633855.1. Classification (NCBI taxonomy): domain Eukaryota; kingdom Metazoa; phylum Chordata; class Actinopteri; order Characiformes; family Erythrinidae; genus Hoplias; species Hoplias malabaricus. The sequence goes on from NC_089806.1 coordinate 8,589,809, forward strand.
ATTCAGTAACACCGTTATTTACTGAATATGTTAAAGGCCTTTCAAAATCCGCAAATTTGGGGTTTACAATACACACTACTCACAATATATATTTGTTTCTCACAATAATTTAAGGGGAACATATTCTCACCATTTCACAGTTTAACAACAAAATACCACAAGGACCCAACACCACAGCAGCGTTCTCCCCCTGTCTAAACAGCCCTGTTCATAACGATCTCTATCAGCGCCTGTTCCTATAAATGAATGGACCACAGCTCAGTTCGAAGTGAGAGTTGAGCAACAAGCAGAAGCGCTGGGTTTTAGCCGTTTTGGCTCAGTTCTCTTTCTTCCCTGTCCTCGTTCTCGCCATATTTAATCAGTGCTCTTATTTCTCTGTGCTGGTTGTGTCTGTTTTGCTATGTTTAACCTTCTATTTGTGCTCTCACATAAACAGGGCCAGTTTTGTGTGGGTGGGGCATTTCTAAAACCTCTGCCCTTGATGTCACAAGCAGCAAAAAATCACAATGTCTCGTTAAATCCCATGTTTTAAGAACAGAACAGAACAGAACAGAACAGATAAAATTGCCTGGGTAGTTTAATTTCACAGTGTATGTGTTTGTGTTGGTTTGTGTTGCTCTGAACATGTGCTTGTTTCATGATACTGTATGCCCTCTTTAATTTGGAGCTGCAGAATTGTCTGTGCTATTATTATTAAAAGCTTGCACTTAGATTGGAGTCTATACAATGACGCTTCTGCTCAGATTTAGGGTTCTCAACTCTGGGTTCTACGGTTCTTATCGTTCTTTCCAGGAGTGCACACACATTTGTAGAAGAAGAGACTGGTTTCTGTAAAACCATTACTATAGGCTATTGTTCCCATTCGTGATGAGCAGCACTGTGCACCCAGAACATGGGGAATGCCTCTGCATGAAAAGCTTCAGATGAATTCCAATGACACAAAAGATCAATTTGCACCTCCGAGGCTGAGCGGGGGTCTCGAACCTGGGGCCCCTTTGAGGACATCTTTGAGGAGGAACCTCTTTAGATCTGCTTTGTTTAGCAGGGAGAAAGAGAAGCTGTGACAGCCTGGTGATCATAGCTACCAGAGCTGGAGGTGTGCTGCATCATCCAGATTCATGGCTTCGTGAAGTAAACCCATTCAGTGTATTCTACAGTTGAGGTGCAGTATGTCTGTGTTGAACAGGGCAGGGTTTTTTTTTTGCAAACGCACACACCTGGAGAGGCAGGTAGCAATCACAGCGCCTGGGGAGCAGTTGGGATTAGGTGATCAGGTGCCGTACTGAAGGGCACCTGTGCCCTGGATGTTAAGGAAGGAGACTGTGCTCTTCCTGAATCTCTAAGCATTGGACCCCAGCTGCCCATGAGCCAAGAGACTCTATGCCCAGTGATCCACCATCAGTAGCTGACCTCACTAACTTTAATTAAGTTGAACCTTCGGATTCTCCCAAAAAATGTATTTCCAGTATCCAATAAAAGGGATAGAAATATTGGGAGAGTGGAGGCAAGATTTTTCCATGTCTTTCTCTAATGGGCCGGGGTTATTCGGCCTATTTCACCATTACAGTGTTCACGCATCATTCCACAGTCAAAGGGGAATCTCCACTGAAAGGCCTGCTTCTGATTTAACATTAGACTCTGTGTTTTATCCAGAAGTGTTCCATAACCCAGACATGAAAAAGTCAATGTTTTGATGGTCACTGATGGTTAAGGTGCTCCATGTAATAGTCCGCTAATATCAGTAATTGACTAGATGGCTTTGACTCAACATTCTCTACAAAAACACAGCTTTCAAGCTCCATTATTTTGATTTGACAATTTGATATTTGATAATGGAACCAGACATTGGACTGTACGACTTTTCTGTCTCATAAGGAGGATGAAAGGCCTTTCTCTGACAAACTGACCAGAACCCACCAGGATCAGGATGAGTACAAACAAGGTCTAAAGACATTAACTCAGGACGTTAGAGGATGAGTGTGGTGCACTGGACACTGAAACCAAGAGGACAGAGAGTCCTGTTGGGTGAGTGTGTTAACAGTCCACAGGTGTGAGTGACTGGGTGAGTGTGAAATCGCTCATGAGTGTTGAGTGTGTGAGTAACTGAGTGAAACTGTCCATGGATGTGTGTGTGAGGGACCAGGTGCCTCACCTTTTAAGGTGGACCAGAAACTGTGAATTAGAATCTGGCTCGCAGTCTCCGCTCTAATTCATCCCAAAGGTGTTCTATTGGGTTGAGGTCTGGACTCTGTGCAGGCCAGTCGAGTTCTTCCACACCAGACCCACTCATCCATGTCTTTATGGACCTTGCTTTGTGCACTGGTGCACAGTCATGTTGGAACATGTTGGATGTGGCCGTCCCCAAACTGTTGCCACAAAGTTGGGAGCATGAAATTGTCCAGTGAAAGTGTTCCTTTCACTGGAATTAAGGGGCCGAGCCCAACTCCTGTAAAAAAAGAGTCCAGTGGCAGTGTGATTTACACCACTGCATCTGACACTTTGCATCACGCTTGGTGATATAAGGCTTGGATGTAGCTGCTCAGCCATGGAAACCGTATCCATGACGCTCTCTACGCACCGTTCTTGAGCTAATCTGAAGACCACATGTGATTAGGAGGTCTGTAGTGGTTGTCTCTGGAGAAAGTTGATGACCTCTGCACACTATGAGCCTCAGCATCTGCTGACCCCACTCTGTCACTTTACGTGGCCTACCACTTCATGGCTGAGTTGCTGTGGTTCCCAATAACTTTCACTTTGATATAATACCGCTGACAGTTGACTGTGGAATATTTAGTTGTGAGGCAATAATAGCATCTATCATGGTACCACGCTGACTTCACTGATCTCCAGAGAGTGACCCATTCTTTCACAAATATTTATAGAAGCACTTTGCATGCCTAGGTGCATGATTTTATACACCTGCGGCCATGGAAGTGATTTCAACACATGAATGCAATGATTTTTCTGATATTTTTTTTTATGTTTCCTGAAGGGTAATATCAAAGGAGTCTGCTCTCAATTGTTGCATCAACCATCTCTCCTCTTCTGGAAAGACTTGGGAAAGGACAGTGCTGTTTCGCATGAGACTACTGTCGGCAGGCACCATTAAATATGGGTTAAAGGGGTATTACGCCCCCAGCATTGGAGTATGTTGGAAATACCCTGCTGTGATGAACAAAAGCCAAACAGTACTTCTATAATAAGTTGGAGTGGGGTTTGTGATCGAAAACTAATCATCCATCCTCAGTACTTTACCTCACAAAAATTTACGTGGCTGAATGCCACCAAATTCTCAGTGTAATGTTCCAACATCTAGGGTGAAGCCGTCCCAAAGAGCACAGCCATTAATTATTGTAACTAATTAGTACTGCAGTAAATGAGAGCACAGTGACATATGCCTGTTAAAACATGACTCAGCTTTGCTCCTTATTTACCTCATGCTAAAAATAATCACTTGAAGCCGATGTATACTTCCTGACTAGCACAGCTAGCTAACATTAGCGTAGAGTGGGCAGCGAGCAGAAGTCTCTACATTTCAGTGCATTGCTGAAACTAGGATCTTTTTCCTTCAGCCTAATTGAAAGGGGTGGGTTGAAATACTGCTCTAAAGCACTCTTGGTGGACGCAGAGCAGTTTAATTGGGCTAAATTGATGTGAATTGAAAGCACTCTGTTAAAAGCAAGACACCACACTGGCAGGCGGCCTGATACGGACGCTAATACGCCAGCGTGAGAGCCCTCAGCCTCCCATTAGCATGGAAATGCAGAGAATGAGCATCCAGCATAAAGGATTTTAATAACAAACACGTTTTCCCCCTGTTAGCCTCTAGCTTGAGTGGGATTCAATTATATTCAGAGGCCGTTTGCTATGCTTCGCTGTGCATAGGTTCATTTTGGCCAATGTACTTTACCTTAGTTTACTTCACTGTAACTCGGTTTTAGCCCGTGTGTGTAAAGAAGCTGGCTTGGAGGTGGTATGCAAGTACAAGTGGTATTTACCCAAACAACACACACATGCAGTAAGTTCAGTGGATGGGGTAAATGTTGGCTCCACATAGGGATGCCCTTCAGAGTCTGTGATAGGACCAAGGTGATTTAAACATAGGACCAATATAGAGAGTCAACCTTAAGACATAAATCTCTCTAAATTAAGACAACCCACCATGGGCCCAATATATAGAGAGGTACTGGGCTGCATGCGTCTGTATCTCATAGTGGCAGCTCTCCTGGGTCCCTTTAAAACCCATGGGCCAATCAATTCAAGGCCCACACCCATCTTAAATCCAGCTATGGAAGGAATATTCACCAGATAATCAGCAATACCACCATCATACTGCTTTTTACTGGGTGGGTTTCCCTCCTTAGCTTCAATAACAGTCTCTACTCTTCTGTGGAGAATTAACACTAGATGCTCAGAACATTGCTGTGAGGATTTGATTGAATTCAGCCACTAAACATTAGTAAGATCAGGTACTGATGTGAAAGCGCACTTTTGCTAAAAGCACATTCCCAGGATTTGTACAATGTGTAATAATATAATTTTCATTCATTCATTATCTGTGACCCTTATCCAGTTCAGGGTCGCGGTGGGTCCAGAGCCTACCTGGAATCATTGGGCGCAAGGTGGGAATACACCCTGGAGGGGGCGCCAGTCCTTCACAGGGCAACACACACACACATACCTACGGACACTTTTGAGTCGCCAATCCACCTACCAACGTGTGTTTTTGGACTGTGGGAGGAAACCGGAGCACCCAGCGGAAACCAACAAAGACACAGGGGGAATGCACCACACCCTGGACCCTGGAGCTATGTGACTGCGACACCACCTGCTGCGCCACCGTAATTGTAATTTGATTTGACATTCAGTCATTGTTAACTTATAAAATGTTGATATTACTCCTGGCTACTTCAGTAAACAGGACATGGCCCAGATCATAAGACAAGTACCTTTCTCTAACTGGGCCTTAATGAATCGTAATTAAAAACCCCTGCTGTAGAGGATGTGTTAACTTATTTTCACTTGGATAATCAGCAATACCTTTCATCTGACCAGACGTATTCATGTTTGTATGCGACTGTACCCGCTGGGCCATTCCCAGTTTACAGGACAGACCCTCAACTGGAGAAACAGAAGCTAAAACATGAAACAAGATCAGCTGCCCACTCCAAAATCTCATTTTCTCTGCAGTCTGTCACGGTCAGTACGGAGTGTGATTCCGGAAACCAGGACCATGCCGTTCAGCTGGTCACAGTGTGTTAACCTCACAGAGGATTTTCTTTTTCCATTTCAGCAGGAGTGCCTCCGCAAAGAGGCTTCTCACCATCACTGCCACAACTTCAATCACATCATTTGTAGTGGGTTATGTGTCAATTTACACTTTATCTCTTCAGCGCTCTTTGCTCTGTGGAGGCACTGGTCATCTTCCCACACCCCGATGGTCTTTCTGAAACAGCAAAGTGGCCAGAGTCAGCCCAAATGATGAAGTCAAAAATTCAGTGGTCAATGGTCTACGTTTTTTGTTGAGGACATTACTCTAAACATCTTTAAAGTGAGTGTTGTGTGGAGAGTGTAATAGTGTTGAAGTTGAGATGTGCGTGTTTAAATACACAGCAGCGGCAGTTCATGACTGTTAGCACTCAGTTCAGTCCAAAAGTGAAAAAAAACACAGGTCAAACATGAGAAATAACCCACATTCTTCTAGCACTTCTGTGGGATTTGCCATAGATATTAATAACATAACATAGTATGTTAGCATGGGGTCCCTGGTGCAGATGAACATTTGACCGTTCTGTGTTAAACACAGATATTTGAAGCTAGACAGCACACATCCAAATTGATTCTACCTTGTGTATTACAGTTTTACAGATTTATACAGAGTTTGTAGTAATAATTCAGTAAGATTTCACAAAATGAGTACATACATGATGAAGTGAGCCGCGGAGATATCCATTACAATTTATGATTCCTAGCAACTTTACAGTGACTTTCAAGTGAACTCCCATCCACTGGTAGCACTGTTGTGCCAAATCTTCACTGTCAGTTCAGTACTTGAAGAAGAAGCTATTTTAGCTCTGATTGGGAAAGACAATCCAAATGCTTCTGACATTCTGAGTTAGGCTTCGGCTTGTGGTTAAGGTTAGGGTCTAGTATCAGGATTAGTGTTAAGGTTATGGTTATAGGCTTACATTTAGAGTTAGAGCTAGGTTTTGGGTTCAGGTTAAAGTGTAGGGCTAGCACATGCTAAAGGCTAACCCTTCTCTCCTCTCAAGAGCTCAACACTCTTGGAGGTGAACACTGCCCAGCTCTGAACTCAGTCCGAGGCATATATTGCTATTAAAGCATTCACTATATGTATACAGTGTATTTATAAAAGACTATTTGTGACCTACCCTTCCATTCAGGCTCCTGGGAGAGAGAGGAAGGAGAAGAAGCTGTGTTTTAATGATTGTGGAAAGCCCTTGCTCTCCAAGGTCAGCAGGCTGAAGCAGAAGACCCTGGACAGAAGCCCTGCAAAGAAAAGCTGCTCAATAACAGCATTGTGAGGCCTGGATGGAGCACTGTGTACAGGCCACATGAGGAGGTTTTGATGTTCCTAGTGGTATAGATGTGATCTTGTGTGTGTTAACAGCGGTGTTCATACTGACGATCTGTCTGAAATGTTTTCCTGTGGAATAACAAAGAGTGCGTCTGCCTTAAGAGCAAAGTAAATGTGCAGTGCTTGTCTTTAACTCACTCTCTTTACATATTTGCTCAGTCTTCTCTGGAGTGTGCGAGCCTTTTAGCTAGAATCCTGCTCCTAATCCCATGCTTTCTGTGCTGTCTGAGTTTGCACTGGACTTTAAACTGCTCCACAAACATGTAGATAGAAGGTGGGGGAGTGGGGGCAGATAATAACAGTTAGTTGTTGACTTTAGTGTCTCTATTAACTTCAGTTTGTATTCACATGAAAAGGCCAGACTGTAGTTGTTGTACACTCTTAAAAAATGAGGGTTCTTTAGTTAATGTGATGGTTAGAACCACGTTTGTTCAGCACAAGTCAAGATCACATTATGTTTAACTGTGTTTGGTGCATCGCAGCAATGTTTCACTAAAATCCTACAAACTGATAAGTTCATTCATTCATTCATTATCTGTAACCCTTATCCAATTCAGGGTTGCGGTGGGTCCAGAGCCTACCTGGAATCATTGGGCACAAGGCGGGAATACACCCTGGAGGGGACGCCAGTCCTTCACAGGGCAACACAGACACACACACACACACACATTCACACCTACGGACATTTTTGATTCGCCAATCCACCTACCAACGTGTGTTTTTGGACTGTGGGAGGAAACCGGAGCACCCGGAGGAAACCCACGCAGACACAGAGAGAACACACCAACTCCTCACAGACAGTCACCCGGAGGAAACCCACGCAGACACAGGGAGAACACACCACACTCCTCACAGACAGTCACCTGGAGGAAACCCACGCAGACACAGAGAGAACACACCACACTCCTCACAGACAGTCACCCGGAGGAAACCCACGCAGACACGGGGAGAACACACCAACTCCTCACAGACAGTCACCCGGAAGAAACCCATGCAGACACAGGGAGAACACACCAAACTCCTCACAGATAGTCACCCGGAGCGGGAATCGAACCCACAACCTCCAGGTTCCTGGAGCTGTGTGACTGGGATACTACCTGCTGCGCCACCGTGCCGCCCTGATAAGTTCATAAAGGGGTTAAAATCTTTGTTCATTTCTTTTATTCCTGTGAAGGACTGGTGCCCCCTCCAGGGTGTGGTCCTGCCTTGCGCCCAATGGCACCGGACCCACCGCGACCCTGAACTAGATAAGTGCTTACAGATAATGAATGAATGAATATACTATATTTTATGTAAATGGTCAATAATTTAACATCTTTTTAACTAATACTTGTTTATACTAGGAGTGCACACTAGTAAGGGAGAGTCAGACCATGGGAAAAATAAACCTGTTTATTGATCTCAACACAATGTTTCGGCTGCCACCTTCTTTAGAGGAAGTGAGGGTTTACTGAGCATGTCTTTATAGATATGCCTGGAATTCTGGGATTCCAATGTGGATTGGAATAATATCTGGAACATTTTTAGGGGGTAAACCAGGATTGTTCAGAGAGCAGTGTGGGTATTTCACAATGTTTCTTTATTTACATTTAGTATCGGAATTCACTGTTAATGGTGAATGTACCCTGCAATTTCAAATAGTGTAATCCACCATGTTAAAAGAGGACTGTACTGTCAAGTTTCTTGGTCTGTTTCCGTCTTCCCCCAGCTCAGAGGCTGTAAGACATACATGTTTTACTCTGTCACCAAGGTGCAGATGTTCTTCAGCTCGGAGGCCATGTTGCTGTGAATGTTTGCCGGACTGCCTGCCGGGCCGGGCTGGCCTACAAGAGGCATTTACGCTGACTTCCTGACTGACTGACTGACACCTAATGTTGAAACGCGCATGCGCGAGTAGGAACCGTTAATTCAGCCGTATTTCACAGAAAGAACTTAAGGTGGCGCCACTACATTACTGCGCCGTCTGTTGTTAGTTCAGCCATATTTCACATTCCAGTTCGTGAACTAAATTTGGAACCGTTCGGCAGTGACCAGAGGTCCTCTTTTCCCCGGAAAAGTACTCTTTTTGTGACCTAAAAAAATGTGTCCGGTAAGGATTATAATCAGTAAAGATGTCCGTGATTTTGCTGTCTGCAGGCTTTCCCCCCGTCCCATTTCTTGCCGTAATCCCTAAACCCTTAATTGAACTGTTCGCTTGATGACGTCATTAAAAGGTGAGCAGAAGGCGCGAGTGTTGAAGTGTTCAAGGGGTCAGAGAGTTGAGAGCTGAATTGGGACACGCTCGCGCCGCTTCAGATCAGTGTTTTACTGGAGCCTCCAACAGAAATGTTTTGAACGTTGTTGAGGTAATATAGGGTGACCAGACGTCCTCTTTTACCCGGACATGTTGTCTTTTTAGACTTAAAAAAATGTCCGGTCGGAATTTCACAAACGTCCGGGATTTTGTTTTTCTACAGCTTACATAGAACTTTCGAGAAGCTTCGTTCACAAACTAGTCCCGCCCTCCCCGGGCTCGCTTGAGCGAGAAGGGGGCGTGGTGAAGTAGCCTAAAATCTTCGGATTGGACGGTCTGACTGTAGAGCTACCGTTATTGGTCGATAACCTTCTCTGTAAACATTTAATTGGAAGAATGTTTCTGTGACCCAGCCTTTTGTTTTCTACTTTATATTTAACAAACAGAAAGTCATCTTGTGTGTCGACTGTGTAACGACACGAATACACGGACACATCTCTCTGTTGCTGACATTCTGGCGACTAAATTAGCGATACATCTGCACGGCTTTTGGTTCAACTTTAACAAAAACGGACAAAATCCCCGGATTATTAAAGAACACCAAAGAGGGGTGTTACTCCAAATAAACGAGGCTGTGAATTAGTTACTGCACTGTTTTATCAGTCGGACTCTTATAGAAATGTTAGTCAGTAATACATATCTAGTTCCAGCGATGCCCTGTTCCTTTATCAAGTGTAGATTACTTTACTGATAAATGTTAAGATGCTTGGATTTAGAAATGTTCAAAAACTGAAATGTTATAATGTTATCTTGTTGCTTTCTGGTAAATGAGTTGCTTTAATGTCACCTCAACACAGTGCTTCAGTTTTGTAGTTTTGTGTGAACAGAAAATAAGATGCTTTCCGTGTTCATACACAGACTGTCAGAACTGACAAGATAAACAGTTTTTATAGTTTATTATTATTTGTTATTATTGTAAACAAAGACATTGATAATAAAGCACCAGAGCTTCTCCAGACCTTCCAATGACAAGGGGATGTATTCTGGGCTTTTCCTGTTTTGGAAATGTAAGAAACACCTCTGTAACACGGTCTATATGGTTAATGGAGGTCTGGCAAAACTAGGTTCACCTAGTTTCTCTTTGCTCTTGTTGTATGTCCTTTCTGCACAAATTTCATTTTGTATAAAGTTCAAAATTCTAAGTTTGAAAGAGTCCATAAGCTTTCAGATTGACTCCTCAGTTGCCTCTTGCATTGCCTTTGCTCTCACCCTGACAGTAACTACGATCCCAGGTGGTTGCTAAGGCGTTGCTAGGCTATGGCTAAGGTTCCCAGGTAGCTGAAATGACATGACATGAAAGTATCCTTGTTTGTGTTGGGTAAAACCTATCAGTCATATCAGTGATTCCTCTTTCATGACCTTGGGAAAGCACTCTAAGGTCAACATTATTTGAGAGATTGCAAGTGCACACTCGAAGCTGTCCGTACGGACTGTCAATCATTATGTATGTGTTTCTTAGTGAAATAACAGCAATAGCTTTAGATTGTATGGATTGGAGGTTTAATTCAGTGAAGAGGCAGTTCTTTCTCCGTTCTCTGCCCTTCTGTTTGGCATCTCTTCAGGAATGTCTCGCGCTCTCCCGTTTAATCTTCTCCTTTTGTTTTATTTTCTGAAACTTCTCAAGAGCTCTCCCACGCCATCTCGAGAGGCATGAGAGTAAATAATGGCGCCGCTAAACACATCTCCGCGTCTCATAAACAGCTTTAGGATGTGGTATAATAGGGCTTGACACAAGTTGACTCTCAGCAAGGAGAAGAGTGTATCACTGAAGGGGACATCGAGAGCAAACAAAGAGAAAAAACGTCTACCCATTTTAGATGAAGAGAGGTGGGCAGATTCCCTCCGTTCTGCTCTCCTCCGCACAAAGCCCCCGGCACTGATTAAAAACCTGACTCACACGTTCTTCTGAAGAAACAAAACTCTCAGTCCACGTCGACAAAAGGAAACTCACCTGTAACAGCGATGGTTTTGACTAATGTCCAAATGTTTGACAGCACCCCTGAAAGACACACACCCACCCACACACACGACAAACAGCCTTGTTTCCATGGTTTCTGAGAACATTATATAGGCTTTTTATTCATATTCAAGCTTAAACCTAACCCTAATCTAATCCCTAGGCCTAACCCTAACCGAATCTAAATCTTACCTTAACTTTAATTCAAAACCTAACTCTTAGCCTTACACTAATGTTCCTCTAACCCTCAACTTAGTCTTAAACCTAATCCTAGCTCTGTCTCACCTTCTGATTAAAAGGTAATGGTAATCTGTGTTATGGGGTAATGTTGTCGTCCCCTTAAGAAAGAGAAGTCCCCACAGTGTGTGTAAACAGGTGTTGGTCCCCACAAAATGACAAATACCTGGTAAAAATACATGCATTCTGTCTCTCTTCGTGTCTCAAACACACACACACACAGCTTGCTTTTAAAGGCTGTACCAGTCAAACAACATTTAAAAAAGAGCCCAGCAGTGCACATGACATGAACTGGAGCTCGGTTGTGTTATTGTTAATGGAGCTCCACTTCTTTTCACAGTGTACTCCACATTGTTTGGTTTGGTGCTTTCACTACAACACTCTCCAGATCGGGTCAAGCTCTCCGCTCTCCGCCATGGCTTCCACCCAGAATAAACAGAGCGACCGTCCCTTCCAAACACATGTCATCTGCAAGTCTGATGAACATTTCCCTATTATGTAAACAGAGCACTGTGTAAAACCAGGGACCGCATTTCTCTTATTACATTTACAACAAGTACATGACATACCAGATTTCTGAACATTTTACATGAGATCAACCAGTGAGACGTTTCCAAAACTGTCCCAAAAAGTTCATTCATTCATTCATTCATTATCTGTAACCCTTATCCAGTTCAGGGTCGCGGTGGGTCCAGAGCCTACCTGGAATCATTGGGCGCAAGGTGGGAATACACCCTGGAGGGGGCGCCAGTCCTTCACAGGGCAACACACACACACACACATTCACTCACACCTACGGACACTTGAGTCACCAATTCACCTAACAACGTGTGTTTTTGGACTGTGGGAGGAAACCCATGCGGATACAGGGAGAATACACCAACTCCTCACAGACAGTCACCCGGAGGAAACCCACACAGGCACAGAGAGAACACACCACACTCCTCACAGACAGTCACCCGGAGGAAACCCACACAGGCACAGAGAGAACACACCACACTCCTCACAGACAGTCACCTGGAGGAAACCCACGCAGACACAGGGAGAACACACCAACTCCTCACAGACTGTCACCCGGAGGAAACCCACGCAGACACAGGGAGAACACACCGCACTCCTCACAGACAGTCACCCGGAGCGGGAATTGTACCCACAATGTCCAGGCCCCTGGAGCTGTGTGACTGTGACACTACCTGCTGCGCCACCATGCTGCCCCCCCAAAAGTTCAACAATATGAAAAAAGATACGGAAAAAATGACCACATCCGAACTGTTCTTAAAGCTCTGATCTTTCAGAAACACTTCACTTCAAATCTGAACACACCCACCGTGGGTCTGAAAGGACTTGGACTTGTCAAGCCTTTGCCCTTACTGAGAAAAGACCCAACAGAACAACAAAGGGAGGACACCGATGGATGCTTGACAGGAAATGAAATAAAAGAAAGGTGGACTCTGACTTTTGCACGTCGATAGTGGAAGTCAAGCGCATCCACTTTGTATCTGTGTGACTTGCTGGGGAACGGTCATTTGTCCAGCAGAGCTGTGGGCCAGACGGTATCACTGGTCACTGATGGAGATTATTACTTCATCAAATAAATGAACTGGAAATGATCCTATAAACGAAACGATGCGCTTTAAAATCCCTCACCGAGCGCTATACGCTCTATTAAAGCGGCTCGTCGGGAGAATTGTGGGAGGTGTAATTTATCTGAGGAAGTGTGTGGTCAGTTAGAGATGGGCAGCGGACCGTAATGTGGTCAGAGAGAGAGAGATTACAGGAACATGAACACAATTATGGTCCATCAGAGACAGAACAAGCACTGGCCATTACTGCGGTCATTAAGCTTTATGGAGGGCAGAGAGAGAGAGAGAGAGAGAGAGAATGAAAGACATAATGTAGCTAAAGTGCCTAGAGATCATGAAAATTACCTAATGCAGCTGATTTTCATTGTCTAGAATGAAATTAGTTTTTGTGTGTATGTGTGTGTGTGTGTGTGGGGGGGGGGGGGCATGTCTTCCTTATGGAGACATAAATAAAGTCCCAGTAACATAAATCATTAAATTGCAAAGCGAAGACCTGTTAGGATTAGGGTGAAATCAGGGTTAGTCTGAGGTTACAGTTAGATTTAGGAGTCCACAAACAGTGGAATCATTCTGTCCCCACAATGCATGAAAACAAATTTCTGTGTGTGTGTGTTGGGGGCGGCAAGTTTTTATATATTTGTGAGGACCAGATCTCACATTTTGTTTCTGTTAATCCAGGTTCATCAGATTTGAGTTTGATATATCTGCCTCAATCTGATCCAGATGACTGAGTTGGTCAGGTTTGGACGTTATAGCTCATACAGGTTATTTGACTGTCAGACTGGGTTCAGATTTCACTCACCCCTGTGGGGTCTAGACAGAAATTTCAGGTTCAGATTGAACACTGAAGCTACTGTTGAGTTGTTCTGTTGTAATTATAGTTCAGGGCAAAAATCCAGACCTAGTGAAGACCTAGTTTTGCTCTTAGGTCTCTCTCTCTCTCTCATGGATCAAACAGAGCGTCCATCTCTCTTAGTCAGTTTCTGAATTCTCACACAGCGTCGTCCTGCACTGAAAATGATAAGCGATTTTGGGGGTGGTACTGGTGCTTAGGGTGTGTGTGTGTTGGGGGAAGGGGGGGGGGGGGGGGGGGTCAGAGCAGACCACCAAGGCTCTGAGCCAACAGCCTGAGCAAACAAACCCAAACAAAAGCCCTGAGATGCCTGGAGGAATGGGCTTTGTGCTTGTGACTCGAGGGAGCTCCGTTTAGTCCTGAGTCTGGCAGCTTCCTGTTAGCTTTTCTCTACAGAGCTGGAGACCAAGCACTCATTAGAGACACATGTCCCCCCCACCATAGCCCCCCACATGTGTCCAGCATTGTCTGTGTGAGGACATGTCTGAAAACATATGTCTGAGGGGTGACAGTAATCGAGGGCAGGTGCTGGGGGTTAGTGCTAATCGCTAATTTCATTAGCAAGCTGGACCTCGTCCTGAAGAGCGCTGGGCAGCTTTCTTTGCACCGAGAATCCCCACTCACAAAGAAGAGCTACACTTACAGAGCCCTCAGTGTACAATGAGTTAGTCCCGCTTTATACCGTTGGTCATAACTGTGGAGTTACACCATAACAATACGTGTAACAGCAATGTAAGTTTTACAATTGAGTTTATCATTAAATTCTGCAATTAAGCGCTTGTTTTCCTGTTATAAGAAATATAAAGATAAAAAATTAAACATTATGAAACGCCTGTGGACAATTCCGCAAAGACAATCCACCTAGCAACGTGTGTTTCTGGGGGGCAGAATCTCTGGAGGAAACCCATACAGAAACAAGAAGAACCCAAGGTTAGAGCTGAGGAGAGCTCACTCCTGACTCAGTCTGGATTAAGACACTTCCCCATTTACTGAGACAGGGCTGCGTTCAAACACCAGACCTTTTTCCAGCGCACAAACAGACCGGAGAGTTAGCAAATAGCGAGGATATATCTTCTGTTTTTTATTTATAAGTGTGTTAAAATCATGAACATTGCCTTAAAACACATACTCTTGCTGCCTTATGTTTTGTCTGAAAATCACTGACCTTTATGCTGAAACCGCAGTGTGAATATTAAGGGAATTTACCAAGTTTAACATAACTGTATATAATTAATTGTGCTTGCTGCCGTACCTCTACTCCTGGGCTGTAAAGTGCTGGGAAGCACGGGACATATTTCAGAACCAGAGAAACAGAAAGGAAGCGTGATTAGTTTCATCATGTGAAGAGTCTAGTCGGTGCCTCTCTGAAGGTAAGCGAGAGCACGCTACAGTGAAGTGAAGGAGGTTGTGGTTTATCAGCTGTGATGGTGTAATGAGCTGAATTCATACTGGATCTGCTCTTTGGCTCAGGCCTCAGGCAGAGGATGAGCTCTTCAATCAGCATATTTTATAAATCAGAGGCATTTTCACTGACGGCGTCAGGCATGACGAGCCCTTAATGATGTCCATCATCGGTCTCTCCGCTGTCTCACAATTATGTAATAAATACAGAACAAATTAAGGGAAAGTGGACAACCTGCTGGTCATTTCCTGCTGAATGGCCAGCGGTTGGTTTATGGAAATGACCTCAGTGACCTCTCGCTCAAGCTGTGTGAGTAACCGAGTGATGGTTGTGACTCTACCGGCCGTGTAAAAACCTGGAGGATGGATTCATGTCAATGACACTGGATGATTCTCAGTGTTAAAGAGTGGTGGCAGATAAAGGCTGCTTTAATCGTGAGCTGTGGTGTGTTTTTAATCCTTTGATAAAGCCAAACACATGCTAATGAAGGCCAAGGAGTTTTGTTTAACCCTGATGGACACACACACACACACACACACACACACACACACACACACACAGTGTTCAAAGCTACACACAAGCACACTGTAAAACCTGATGAGTTAAGTGAACTCAAATGGATTGCGGAAACCACTAGTGGTATGTGAAGCAGCAAGAGGTGGTATGCCAAATGACCTCGAAAAAATTACTACTTAATTAAGGAACTTGTTCAAAACTGAAATCCAAATGTTCTTATGTGTAAATTACACAATTTTTCACAGTTTTCATAATTATCCTTCATTCATTCATTATCTGTAACCGCTTAATTGTATTATTCTCCAGTTCAGGGTCGCGGTGGGTCCAGAGCCTACCTGGAATCATTGGGCGCAAGGCGGGAATACACCCTGGAGGGGGCGCCAGTCCTTCACAGGGCAACACAGACACACTCACACACATTCACTCACACACTCACACCTACGGACACTTTTGAGTCGCCAATCCACCTACCAACATGTGTTTTCGGACTGTGGGAGGAAACTGGAGCACCCGGAGGAAACCCACGCCGACACAGGGAGAACACACCAACTCCTCACAGACAGTCACCAGGAGCGGGAATCGAACCCACAACCTTCAGGTCCCTGGAGCTGTGTGACTGCAACACTACCTGCTGCGCCACCATGCCACCCTTTTCATTATTATGCACCAATTAAATTAACTTGTGTTGTAGCTAAATACAATGTGCTACGCGTACACTGTAGTTGATTACGTCTGTAAGGGAACAGTGTGTGGGGACAGTGTTCCTCCACTTTTTTTTCCCAGGGAGGGAATGCGATCTTTTTTTTGAGAAATCCATGTAAAGAAAGACCTGTTCCAGTGGTTTACTGGATGTAAGCAAAGGCTAAAGACAGTTGTGAGCAATTTGGATTTTATTATAAAAAGGGCAAAGCAAAAACGAGAAAAACAAGCCGAGACCAAGCCAAGAGAAATACTCTGAAGCCTAGAACTAAATCCAGAGGCAACAATAGAGAAAAACTAAGTGAGAATTCTGTACACGTCAAGACAAAACAGAAGAAAACACTCAGCTGAAGGAAAACGTGAGGTTTCTTTATCATTACAGCCCTAAAACAGGGTTTAACACAGTGGCGCCCCTCCTTCACTTACTACTACAAGCGCAGAGAGACGCCGTGACCGGCCCTCAGCGCCACGCTGTTTTCACCTGGAGCGTTTATTTATTTATTTATTTATTTTAAAACAACACATATTTGATATTACACTGACTTCTTCTCATTTTTTTCTAAATGCTTATTGTCCATAAATTTGATATTTTCTCATAAATGTAAAATTGTGTTTAAAACATTTAGTTTAGGCCTATAGTTATTTGTATTCTCTCTATAATTTTTTTGTAATTATTTTAGACTATTAGCTGCCAATTTCAAGTAAATAAAAACAACAAATCAAGCAAAAATTCAAGCCAGATTTTGCCTTATTCCCCAAACAGAGGAGGAACCAGGGAGCACATGTTTCTGTGGTAAAAATCATAGGTGGTACTTGGTTTGGAGGTTTTGGTTTGATAACAGGTGGTTCCTGGTCTAAAACATTTGAGAACCACTGCCTTAAACCATTTAAGTTTAATGACTCAATCATTTGAGTTGAAAAATAACACCCTGAACTGAGTACAACAACTCGCTCTTAAGAAGTTATATATGGTTAACTATGTTGAGTGAACTGGAGTTACTCTGCTTAAGTTCACGTTACTTAAAATCGCAAGTAGTTGGTTCTTCTAAAACCAGTGAAAACATATAAATATCACACACTTCTAACAATTAATACCAAGAGCTATCAACACCCCAAACACTTGTACCACAGCTCCGCACGAGATGGTAACTTGCTCTTATGGCTTTCAATATCAAAACCAGGCAAGTAACACCTTACAGGCTGATGTTAGCGTAATAGCGGCAACATTTAAGGTGGAACTGGAAGTGTGCTGGAAGTCAGCATGTGTTTTCTGCTTCAAAGTCTTGTTTGACACGCCCCCACATGGAGACAAAGCTCACTCGGTCACCTTTACTCAAAATACACCAAAAAATTGATCTTACACAAATTAACTGTGTGTATGTTAATTATCCATTTCCGGGGTTGTTTTTTGGCTCAGTCAGCTTGAGTGATCCCACATTTCTGCATCATTTAAGTTACGCTAACTTGATTGTTTCATTAATAAGTGCAGTTAGCTTTTACAGTGCATTTACACAGAGCCAGAGGCTGAGAGTGAAGCACTGGATGAGCTCGAGCATCACTTACCTATTCAGCAGCAAGGCCACGGGCTGGGATTACAGCCACAGTTTGAATGAGAGAGATAGAGCTCTGCTCCGTCTCCCTCTCTCTCTCTCTCTCTCTCCCACCACACTCGTCTTCTATCACACTTTCTCTCATTTCTCAGTCTCTTTCTCTCTGTGTGAGCCTTTTCATGTTATTTGATTTATTTGAAATATCACTTAAGTGTCTATTGATGGGCTACAAAAGGGTATAACCCCCTCCCCAGCGCATACCTTTGGGATGAGATGAAGTGTTGTTTGTGATCCAGAACTAATCAACCAGCATCAGCAACTGGCCGAACACAATCAGATCCTCACAGAAATTTTCCAACACCTGATTATTATCACTGAACGAACCGGAATACGCCCTGTAGAGCGGGTCCTGATATGGAGACAGCCATGATTCTCTGACACCCCCAGGCCACTAGATGTCAGTAATGGCACATTTCCACTGCATGTAACCTACACGACTCGGCACTGCTCTTATGCCTTTCCACTAGTGATGTGTCGGTCGCGAACGAACCGGTTCAAAGAGCCGGCTCTTGTAAGTGAACGATGAGAGCCGGTTCCCGTCTAAGACCGAGCCATTTTTTTCTAAGGCTTGTCATTCAACCAATCAGCGAACAACAAGCAAAGCTGAGACACTTGGTTTTCCTGCCTTCCAAAAAATAGTTCAAGAAAATGTTAAATCAGTTAAATATTTTGCACTTTACAGTGGAAAATATTTAATATTTAAGATACAGATTTAGATATTTAATATTAATATGTACAGTGGAACCTCTACTTACGAACTTGATTCGTTCCGTGACCCGGTTCGTAAGTGGAAAAGTTCGTTTCCTGAGTCAATTTTCCCCATTTAAAATAATTGAAAAGCAATTAATGCGTTCCAGCCCCCACCCCTTAAGTCACCCTTTTTGCACTGATATATGTTTACAACACTGTCAAATTAGTAAAAATAAGTACATGTAGCGTTACTAAAAATAAAAAATAAATACAGTGGTAACAGTAATAAACGTATGGCTGGAGGAGTAACACAGGCACTGGCTGTATGACGGGAGGTGGGGGGTGGGTGGAATAACGGAGAGTAGGCGGTGAATGTGGGGAGACGAAGCGTAGATACGGCTTAACTTAGCAGTCTGCTATTTACACTAATGCTAAATTGCTAAAGCTACAATTCGCTAATCTTAAAAGCTTGAGGGTCAAGAAAACGAGAGAAAATGGGTCAATGACTCAAGTCTGGGCGCTGGGAGACTCGCCTATTGGGGTCAGTGGTCATTTCCAGCCGCCGGCTCGGTGGAGGCTCGGGTTCATTTCTAGAGTCGTGGTTCGTTGATGGAGGCAAAAAATATTCAAATGCCTGGTTCGTATCTTGGAAAGTTCGTTAGTAGAGCTTCCACTGTATTTGTTTATTTTATTAATCAGACATGGATGATTATTTAAATTAATAAGCTATTTTGTAATACCTACCTTTTGGGTTCCATTGGCTGTGTTTCAGAGTTTACAAGTGATTTTTTATTAAGGTGTTTAAATAAAAATCCAGTTATTTATACAATTGAATGTGTGAGTGCAATCAGTGAGTTATTACAAGACAGACATAAAAACAATTGGCCATTGCAACACTTTATTTTTTTTAATATTGAACAATAATATTTTGTCCATATAGTCATGTAAAATGTAGGTAATATTGTTCTGTACCAGTGGGAAATAAGTGGTAAAACAAAGAGCCGTTTAGGAGCCGAAAGAGCCGAGCCAAAAGAGGCGGCTCCCCAAAAAGAGCCGAAATTCCCATCACTACTTTCCACTGTCCAAATCTGGTACTGGTCCCTGCAACCAGGTACTGTTTTAGTATCTGCTCCGTTTTGGTTCCAATCGTGCTGAGTAGGTATTAAATTGTGATGTGTAAACCCTGCAGAGCTCTGATTGGCCACAGAGATCTATCAATCACCGTGAAACGCAGAGCTTATTCAAATCCAGCACAAACCTGCCGCTTGTAAAATCTGTCAAGTTGCAGCAGCTTTCACATTTATTTTTATCCGACCCTCAGTGGCAGCTCGTAACATTACCCTGAGGTGTTTTAAAGAGGTTCAAACGCTCCTTGGGGCAGTGGCTGACGAAAATCCCCAGCGAAGGTCAAACGTGCAACAAGGAAAACTGATCTGTGAGAACTGGGTGCAGAGCTGTGTACAGTCCTAAATACAAAAAAAACGTGCAAATGCACAACGTGTAAACATCTCTGCCATTGTTGTGGTTTTTCAACCCTTGGCTCTCGTTAGAGATGGGGTTTTATGACATCACTGGCTCCATTTGGCAGGGGAGCTGTGCTAAAAGTGATGGTGTCAAGTCAAGCTAGGTTTAGTCGAGTCCAGTCAAGCAGATCCCTTCCTGTGGAAATACACCATAAATTACCTGCTTCATAACAGACAAGAAGAATCCCTCAAGAAAAGAACTGCTCACTTAAGAAACATTTCCTTACTCTTTGAAATAAACAGAAAAATCCTGAAATCCAGCCACTTTCCAACACCAGCACGTGCTCACACTCTCTACAGAACTGTGGAATGTCGCCGAGGCCATGGACAAACCTTAAGGCATGTTCACTGTAGTGGGCTTCAGGGGTCTGAACCAAAACAAAAGACAAGGTCACAGTGAAAGCTTAAGGTAACCCATGGTAACGTCCCTCTTAACTACGCATGTTTGGTTATTGTTGTCACAAAGGGGCGACGTGGACCTTCTTCAGGTTTTCCAGTTCACTCAGTGTCCAGTCATTAGTGTGTGAGTGTGTGTGTGTGTGTGGGGGGGGGTTATTTTGTATCAGTCTTTACAGAAATACATATTCACAAAATTTGAAACACAGTTAAATGAACATAGCAGTGTTCTAAAAAAGTAAAAGTAAAAGTGAAAAACCAAAACCAAGTCAAAATCTATGCGACCATTTTATTGATTTGTTTTTTCACACCGGCGTCCAAAGGTTTGTAAACACCCCTCACATTTAGCAAACTTTTAGAGTAAACACTGTTAGTTATGTACCATAAACAGCAATCACTATCCATGGGTTGCAGTCATGTGATTTACTTGATGTGTGCGCCATATTGGGGAGCGAGTGACTGGTTTCAGAGCGCAGCACTAATGTAAACTTAAGGGAAAGACGGAAACATTTATCTCATACACACCTCCATTCCCTGCGCTGGAGAGAGTCTCACATCACTCAGAAACACAGAAGCCCACCCTCTCTGTGTCGGGGAGTAAAGGGTCCTATAGTGTATGCTAATGTGTAGATAAATTCCATTATCCTTTGTTAGCCATATTAGCATTTTTGTCATAGGATCTAATGGAAGACCAATGGAAGTGAGTTATATACACACTTCAGTAACCATGTAGTTTCACTGCAGTTTTGTTTTAGCATTTAAGAGATAACAGACACAAACCGTATATACCTTTGTCTCTTTCTTTTCCTCGTTTACAGGTAAAAAATCTGATCCTGCTGTCCCTGCAGGACATTTTATATTTTATTTTATCTCGACTGTCAGCTTGAATTATTCCTCTGGTATGGTGTAAAGTTTAATACATTAGTTCTCCTTGTCTGAAAGTGTGAATGAATTGTGAGAGATATTTCCATGCTGCAGCAAAGCGGGGTTCGAATTCCAAATGTCTTCCTACACCCTATGTAGGGCACAGTGCCAATCAGAAAAACATGGTTTCTGCAACCAATGTGTTGTATGTCAAAAAATTGTTTTAGTGAGCTGACTGACATTTTCCTGTTGAATAAGTGACTAATTACTGTCTGGTTGCAGTATTTTTAGTTTGTTAGTTATTCTGCAGAGTAGTTAGCTCTGTTTACAAACATGCTGCAGATAAATGGGGTAGGGATTTATATATCCATTATATTTCTTTTATTTTAACGTCTAAAGGAGAACTAAAAGTGTTGACAGAAATATTAAAACAATTTTAAGGTCATACTTCTTATCTGAGTTGTGTGATTGAGTAATAAGTACATCCCCAGTGTGAATCTACACTGTGACATCACCTGCAACCCATGGATATCCAGTGCCAAAGCTTGGCCAGGGGAGTAAAATATAAATGTAAAATTGTAGAGCTTCTGGAGTTTCTGAGTTGGAGTATAGTTTGTGATCCAGAACTAATCGACCAACACCTGTACCTCACTTCAAAAACACCCTTATGGATGAATGCAATCAGACCCTCACAGAAATGTTCCAATATCTAGTGTACGCCCTTACCCAGATGAACAGGGGGCTCTGAATGCAGCACAGAGGGACAACTGTTTTTTAAAGCCTCGCGTGTCGTATGAGGAGAAGTCCACAAACCTTTGGACATAAAGTGTATTTCCCAACGTTAATGATCCGAACGTTCAGGAGGTGAAAAGTTTAACTCTGATCCAGACGCTTGTGAACGGTCAGCTCAGGGAAGCCCGTCCTTCTGTCCATCTCTCTGGCGAAGTGGAGGTCTGTGGCCTCTCCTATGACCACCTCCGCTGTGGTGAAGACCTCCAGGTCGCCCAGCACGTGACCGCCAATGGTTTTACCATCTTTGTCAGACAGACAGATATGCAAATGAGCTTCAGTGTTCAGAGTGCCCACCAGAGACACGACCTCGAAACGCTCCTGCAGATGAATCACCTGCACGCACACACACACAGAAATAACACCTGCTTTGCATGAAATAATCAAAAATATCCTAATATCTTTCATTCGTTTCTAAAATGAGAAATAACCTTAACACTGATAATGGTTGTGTCTGACACGGGGAGGTAGCGAGGGGAGTCTGAATCATGTGTCTGTAGAAAACACAGTTTGCTAAGGTTCCTACATTTGGTCGATTGTTAAAGGCAGCACAGAAGTAGCCTTTGCGGCCTTAGAATTCCCATAATCCTGTGCATCTGCACGGTCACAAATGGCACTTAATCCATATTTATCTAAAGATATAGTACATTGTGTGTTACATTTCATACCACAGACACCACACAAAAACAGCCTCTAATCCACTGCATTAACAATGTTTGCATCTGTATATCTAAACTTTCTTTGTTGTAACAATCTTATAACAGTGGAAAGCCTGTTTATTTCCCTTTTAAATGATGCCACATTTGTAAGGAAAATGCATTTGGGGGATGAGCAGTAGAGCTGAGTGTGTGGGTTGTGCCCATGAAAAATTTGCACTATGTAGTATACAGTATAAACAATGCAAACTCTACCTTTTAAGGCTAAGCCCCAGCTCTATGAAAGTGTCAAACAAATAAATACGGTGGAGTTTGAGTTCCTAACTTGTGTTTATTGATGGTCAGAAAACATGTTATTTCTTACTAATTGAAGGAATAAGGTTTAAAAGACCGTTGGTCCCCCCCCAACGGTGTTGGGAAACTCTAATAGGCGTCTCGCCTGTGACGTAGATGGTGGACAACAACTCTAGAAGCTGCACTTAATTTAATGCAAAATGATGAAAAGGTGTGTGGTTTTTGGCTGCAATCATTCAATGTACAGTGGGACATCTGTGAACAAATGGCCCAAAGACCCCAAAATATCCAGAAAATGGACAAAATTTGTCCACTTTAAATGGGCACTTTGGAAAGGACCATCCGCTCACTCCGTTATCTGTAGCTCATTTCACTGGCGCTTTTCCAACAATATGGACATGTAAGGACACCAACGAAAGGTGTTCAAGAGCCTCTGTAACATGGAGGTAAACAGGGTAAGGACACTCACTTCGCCTGTTTTAGTTGGTGTTAGTTAACGTTAGCTTGACTCGCTAAACTCGGTGGCTCAGATTATACTCGGCTACGTAGCTGCATTACGGAGGTTTATAGTGTCGGATGAATTCGAGTTCGACTTCGATCACATTTACAAGAATAACGGTACCTCTACATTTGAGTTTAGCTTATTGCTAGGCTATTGTCATGAACAATGTTGGTTATTTAGCTAGATACTGTCATAACAGTCAGTCATAACGGTGTTTTACCGCGGCGTTGTTCAGCTGTTGTCCACCAGTGACGTCACGGTCGCGTTCGAGAATTTCCGTAGCGAGCTCGGGTTTTTCCGTCAATTTAATAAAATTGTCAGTTTTAAAGCAAATTAAGCTGCTATTTTCATTTTAATTCATACTTATATCTGTCAGTAACTAAAATAATGAGAAATATTCATGGAGGTCCATTAAGTGGTGCTTAGCCTTTAAACACAGCCATTGGCTCATGATCCTCTACACTCCATGTTTGCATTGGTATGCTTTATGCTAATTCTATGTAAATGAGCAATTGTTAGGCAGTGCTTAATTTGTCAAACTGAAACTGATACATCCACTGCGCTCAAATTTAGTTTTCTGAATCAGACGATGAACAGTTTTCAAGTCACTTCACTGAAACCGTGTAGAGCCACTACTTCAGTGGTACCTCGTTGGTGTTGTCGGCCGTGGCGTTGGCCAGTCGCAGCGTCGCCTTGGTAACGCTGCCCACACATGTGATGATAAACGGAGCTTTGAGTCGTTTCTCCTCCACAAAACTCTTGAGACGGGAAAGGAGCTCCTCCCCTGGACCACAACGAAGAGCATACACACGCAGAGATGAACTCATACCTTCCTACAGAGACAGAGAAGAAGAATTTTATTACTTTGTTCAATGTTCCTATTAGTGATGTCACCTACTTCAAGGCTAATCTTCATAGACATGCATGAGCCTAATGTCTCAATGCTGCATTTGTGAATTAATGACATGCTTTACGATCATTATACAACTGTACAATTAAATCTGACCTCTGCATTTTAATCCATCCATGGCAGTAAACACACACACACACACTCTCTCACACTATAGGGGCAGCAGGCAGCCATCCTTAGCGCTGCTGAGTGTTTGGGGGTTAGGTGCCTTGCTCAAGAGCACTTCAGTCATGGATGTTTCTGCCAGTCCTTGGAATGGACCCGGCAACTTTCCGGTACCCGGCCCGGGCCTCTAACCATTAGGCTACGACTGTGAAGCTATTGGGTTTGAAAAGTGGGATAGAGGTGATAGAGCACCATCCAATATCCTTGGGAGTAGGACTGGTGTTTGAGATCCACAATTAACTGAGTGAAATTGGTACCTTGACATGGCTGGATGCAAGGAAATGTTCACTGCTATGTTCCAGTATTCAAAGCTTTCTCAGACAAGCAGAAGCTGTTACCACCCACTTGATACAAACCCTGAACTTGTTGATGTCTACAAACCTTTGGACATCAGATGATTATAGTGTCCTCTCTAAACCTTGACAAAGCAGAAAGGTTTAACAACAGACTTCAGATTATGCAGGGGTTTAGTTTTGTTAGTAGGAGTAGGTCTATATAAGTGTGTGTGTGTGTGTCTTTCTCTATCCACAAGCTGTCAATGTATTGGAGAACAAGTACTGTTTGCGTTTTGTGTTCTGCGGGTCAGCGCATTCATTCAACTCGTCTTTCTCTTCCTCATCTTTATCTGCCTTGCTTTCTCTCTCCCTCACACTGGCCTCTCTCTGTCTCTATAAGCCTCGCTCGCCCCTCGCTCCTGCCTCTGCTTATCTCTTTGCGCTTGTCCCCGCTCTTCAGAACTGTGAAAGGACGAGGCTGGACACCTGGAGGCTGCACAAGAGACGCCTTTTCAGGCCTAAAACACCCCGCCGCAGGGCCAGCTGGAGCATTGTACACCCCACTTTGGCCTTCAGACCCTAGCAACACAGCGAGATCCACCATTACACTCTCTCTCTCAGTCTGATTATACAGTACATATACATTAGGGATGGGTCAGAAAATTACAACATTCAAATATTCATGAAAGTGTAAATATTCAATAGTACATTGGTATATTTGACATGCAGATTAGTCTGTCTATAATGTTAAACATTCTCACAAGAACCTCAAGATGTGTGAACTCTGCTCCACAAGAGGGCAGTGAAGAGTCAGCAACTAAGGTTTTAATTCAGAGTTTAATTCAAAGAACCCCCACACACCCTGGAAAAGAAAAAACTATATTTAACAATATTTAATCAGCGCTCTCAGTGTCAGTTTTGCCGGGAAAGTTCAAAAGTCTCTGTACTTGACACAAGATTCAGCACAAAATCAGAACGACACATTTTGTCCCATGTCTTGTACACACACAGACAGAGCCTTCTGTCCATACTCTGTGTTAATTTCATATGTAAATTGCACGTTTTCTGAAAGCTTACGAATGGGGACGGGACGGAGCAATACCACTGGAGACCCTGGGGGCAGCGCAGCGAGGATGCGAGGATGTGGATGGTGACAGCTAATCGCTCTGCCTCACTCACAGGCGCACTGTGTGAGTTCTCATGCCTGATGTGTGGGGCTATTCGGCAAAGCAAGTGACGTTCGTCATCAATTTCCCTCATTGGTAAGACAAGTGAATAAAATTATTTGGGGGTGTGTAGGTTGGTCCTTTCGCTGGTCATGTGATATGTTTTTTCATAAATTAAATTTAAATTTAATCTTGCCCTGAAAAAAATGTGAAAGACTGGGAATTTTTACAGTTTGGTTTCGTTATTTAATACTTTTTGACATAAAATGAAATAGGATTTTGCTGAAAGATGGCTGTCCTACCAACGTCTCTCACTTCAGGCTGGAGTCGTTTTATGACACGCGCCAGGAAAGACTGTTCACATCTATTGAAGGGGACATTCATACATATTTAAACATGCGTGTATGAGGGATGATCTGGCCTGACCTTGGGTTTTTACTTCAGAGGGTATGTAATGGTATATTGTGAGTGTAAATTGAAAGCTTCAGTGCTGGGCCTTTCACACAGTGCAGGACAATCAAAGGCTGGTGAATAGCTGACTAACTGCAGGCCTATCAGCGAGGGTAATCACAGCTAGCATTGTATAATAGGCCTATGATGGTCAGGGAATAATGTCCCTCTATGCTGTGTGGTTAAAGGGAAGCTGATGGCCACATATAATCTATAGCCAGTGCAGTGTGGGGTATGACACTATTTATTACAGAGAGAGCAGTATAGGTGGCCATGAGACTATTGTAAGTAAGCATGAAGCTAATGCCGACACCTGAACAAGAATGTGCACATGTTGGGAATGCACCATTCTCCACACACACACACACTGAATGACATGTTATACAGTGGCATAGTTCTGCCGACGCCAATAATGTTCATAACCTGTCAGCGAGCCGCTTCCACAGAGGTTTCGCTCCCAAAAACTAGGGCACAGTGATGGCTAGGCGTTTTAAAACATACAAAATTAGCCTAATCATCCAGCACTGGAGTGCTTCTTCACTGTATTCGGCTCATTATACCCCCCAGTCTCCATGGTGTAGGCACATGAACCTACACATAAACACTTGTGGAGGCGCAGGACAGAGTACAACAAAAATATTTCCACGCTGGGAACGGGACAAGGGCGCTTTAAGAGTGCTTCTGATTACATAAGCCCAATTCAGGGTAATTTAGCATAACAATAGAGAAGGCTCGTGCTAAATTATTCATTCATCGTGCAGCTATAGCTTCTGGAAATGAGAGGGCTCGGATCTGTCTGACTACAAGTCATCTGCGGGGACTGAAGTATTTCCCCAAGACTTGGCTGTAGACTCTGGAAGACTGGACATTATGTGCTGCTAAAGACATACTAGCATTCCTTTATTTACATGGCTGTGAACTGTTTTCCTGTCTTTTGCCTGATGGTTATCAATGTAGAGGTGGGACAATAAAGTGTGCAGCTACAGGTGGGCTTCAGTACTTATCTTTGAATATTTCAAGAGGCCTTTGGATTCGGATCAAATGGCCAATTAACATACATACAAGCTGGGTGTAGATACCTAAAAAAACTAGCATGTAGCATTATAGCTACCTCTGTTTTTCACGCACTGTCCATTCTCTCAGCCCCACTGTCCACATAGGAGCATTTTGTACTTCTAAAATGACTGACTGTAGTCCATTTGTTGCTCTGCATACTTCGTTTGCCCACTTACACCCTGTTCTTTAATGGTCCGGGCCCCACACAGCAGATATGATTCGGGTTATGGATCATTCTCAACACTGCAGTGGTGGTATGTTAGTGTGTGCTGGTACAAGTAAATCAGACAAAAGTGCTGCTGGACTTTTTAAACACTAAAATATCTGCTGTGTGTGTTATGACTAACTCCTACGAACACATCACCCTCTTTCTTGCATGTGCGCATCAGACATGTACTTTAGTGATGGTCAATAACCTCAATACGTTTTAGTCTGTTTCAGGCATGAACCAATAAGAAAGTACATTTGGAAATGGAGAATAAGAAACTGCATTTGTCTGGAGTGTGTAAACATGGTTTAAAGGAGCATGTGGTTTGGAAAACTGATGTTGGGAGGAAAAATATTGGCCCTTAATGGGGAAAATTTAGAAAGTTAAATGGGAATGAGACGACTGTGTCCCAATTCAAGCTTCAGACATATTGGACACTTTCCTATTGTTGACTTTTTGATAATGTGTGCCCTCAAGAAAGAGGGCATAGGGGCCTGAAATGGGCCAAAACCAGTGTCTTTTTCCGGAGAAGATTATACTGCGTTTGGGCGCTCGTCGGAAGGTTGTAGAAACCGGGCGCTCGTCGGATGGTTGTAGAAACCGGGCGCTCGTCGGATGGTTGTAGAAACCGGGCGCTCGTCGGATGGTTGTAGAAACCGGGCGCTCGTCGGAAGGTTGTAGAAACCGGGCGCTCGTCGGAAGGTTGTAGAAACCGGGCGCTCGTCGGAAGGTTGTAGAAACCGGGCGCTCGTCGGAAGGTTGTAGAAACCGGGCGCTCGTCGGAAGGTTGTAGAAACCGGGCGCTCGTCGGAAGGTTGTAGAAACCGGGCGCTCGTCGGAAGGTTGTAGAAACCGGGCGCTCGTCGGAAGGTTGTAGAAACCGGGCGCTCGTCGGAAGGTTGTAGAAACCGGGCGCTCGTCGGAAGGTTGTAGAAACCGGGCGCTCGTCGGAAGGTTGTAGAAACCGGGCGCTCGTCGGAAGGTTGTAGAAACCGGGCGCTCGTCGGAAGGTTGTAGAAACCGGGCGCTCGTCGGATGGTTGTAGAAACCGGGCGCTCGTCGGATGGTTGTAGAAACCGGGCGCTCGTCGGAAGGTTGTAGAAACCGGGCGCTCGTCGGAAGGTTGTAGAAACCGGGCGCTCGTCGGAAGGTTGTAGAAACCGGGCGCTCGTCGGATGGTTGTAGAAACCGGGCGCTCGTCGGGTAGGTTGTAGAAACCGGGCGCTCGTCAAGTAGGTTGTAGAAACCGGGCGCTCGTCAAGTAGGTTGTAGAAACCGGGCGCTCGTCGGAAGGTTGTAGAAACCGGGCGCTCGTCGGAAGGTTGTAGAAACCAGGCGCTCGTCGGATGGTTGTAGAAACCGGGCGCTCGTCGGGTAGGTTGTAGAAACCGGGCGCTCGTCAAGTAGGTTGTAGAAACCGGGCGCTCGTCGGAAGGTTGTAGAAACCGGGCGCTCGTCGGATGGTTGTAGAAACCGGGAGCTCGTCGGATGGTTGTAGAAACCGGGCGCTCGTCGGATGGTTGTAGAAACCGGGCGCTCGTCGGAAGGTTGTAGAAACCGGGCGCTCGTCAGGTAGGTTGTAGAAACCGGGCGCTCGTCAGGTAGGTTGTAGAAACCGGGCGCTCGTCAGGTAGGTTGTAGAAACCGGGCGCTCGTCAGGTAGGTTGTAGAAACCGGGCGCTCGTCAGGTAGGTTGTAGAAACCGGGCGCTCGTCAGGTAGGTTGTAGAAACCGGGCGCTCGTCAGGTAGGTTGTAGAAACCGGGCGCTCGTCAGGTAGGTTGTAGAAACCGGGCGCTCGTCAGGTAGGTTGTAGAAACCGGGCGCTCGTCAGGTAGGTTGTAGAAACCGGGCGCTCGTCAGGTAGGTTGTAGAAACCGGGCGCTCGTCAGGTAGGTTGTAGAAACCGGGCGCTCGTCAGGTAGGTTGTAGAAACCGAGTGGTGGTTAAGTACTAAATACGACCTCACTGAGTTCAGGAGCTTGGCTGAAGATCCACACACTGTACACAACATGTCCCCAAAAAGTGATTTATAATTAAATAACAACTAAACACTTTTTGAGTAATAAGAAATCTGATCATAATACTTGCATTTTTTTTGCATAATAAAACTATTCAAATGCATATTTGCCATTTTCTACAGGGGAAGAGGTAAAAGGTCACGATATACGTCACATCTCGTAAACTCGTGTATCATCTATAATCCCGAGTTTACCAGTGGGAAATACTCCATCTGCCATTCGGGTGCAATTTACAAGTCGTAAAAATGGTATTTCCCAATTTCTGAAATTGCTGAATGGTTCACTGCACTGACTCCTCCCACTCAATCTCTCTCTCTCTCGCTCTCTCTCTCTCCACACACACTGTATTTTTACTGCTCTGTTCGTCCTTACTCCCAGGCCAAGCCGTGTTTATTTTAATATTTTGTTTCTGTGTTGCTGACTACTTATATTTACTGTACTACTTACTTCTATTTCATTTACATATTCAGTACAAATTCAGCATCACAAAAATATTACGATTTAAAAATAGCACTGGTTGGTTAGACAGACAACACTAACATTACTGCCCCCACAGAGCCAGTGTGTATGCATGACCTTTAATAGGATAGAGGCAGATAAACAGTAAAGCTGAGGTTCCCTAAAGAAGGATCCTAAATAACAGGAGAAGAACCCTAATGCTTGCAGCATTTTCTCGGGTCAGATGAAGCACTTGTAGGTATAAATCATACCATGGAGCTTTGCAGCTTTCATGAATAACAAAGGTGGACACAAAAAAACACAAGACACAAGAAACCCTATTGTAGATCCACGATTCTTCACTTAAAGGAGCCAGCTGGACTCCTGGAGAAACACAGACTTGACTTTGGTGAGTATTTTCAGAGCTCAGGCAGAAGATCAGAAATAGAGCATGTGGCTTTTGGCTTTTAGTGAAAATGCCTTGTTAGCGCGCAGGGACTGGCAGGGTGCAGAACTATTTCTGCTGCCCTGATTTCCTCCAACCACTCTCAGAAACAGGAACAGCAATAGGAATTCAACACACGAAGGAACTTACCATTTCAGGAGCAGCAGTGTTTTTCTCTGCTGTTGTACTGCTGCTTTACTGTCTTCCTGTGGACTTCGGCCCTCGATGTGAGCAGCAAACCATGTGACTCCTTCACTGTTTTGAAGAAAAGCTATAATAAAGGCAGAACACGTCAAACAGAAGGGGCCTGTGCCACTTCAATCACCATCTAAATATAAGTGCGCTGGAACATTGTTCAGCTCTTAAAGCACTGAGGTTGTACCACCAAAGTGACATCACCCCATCAAAAAAATACATTAAGGCCCTGTCTCATTCTCTGCCCTAGCCTAAGGCATTGTACGAAGTGCACACTTCTAGGGGCGTTTTTGAAGGTGGAATAACAGGATAACGAAACGATTAAGGCGTCAGAAACTTGTAAACAGAACTGGGACACATTTCACACACACTGCACTGCACTTACAAATACACGCCCTGCAAAAGACAGCAGGTTCCACAGCAGACAGTGTCTCTCTCACACAGCTCCAGGGCCTTGTACTTCTCCTTATCTGGATTTCCATCACTAGTCCTGCAACAGAAAAACGGAGAACGACAGATAGTTTATGTTTTGTTCTCTGTTTCAAATCCTGCAATACATAAACAAAAATAACGCAGACACAAAACATACAGAAAGACAGACCTGTATCTATCGCTATGTTGCTTTATTACTTGGAAAAAAGTGTCAAGAGATTTTGGTCTAAAATTGAGTCGGTTAATTAAATGTTTACAGAGAAGGTTATCGACCAATAACGGTAGCTCTACAGTCAGACCGTCCAATCAGAAGATTTTAGGCTACTTCACCACGCCCCCTTCTCAGTCAAGCGAACCAAACGGAGTAGGGGAGGGCGGGACTAGTTTGTGAACGAAACTTCTCGAAGTTCTATGTAAGCTCTAGAAAAACAAAATCCCAGACGTTTGTGAAATTCCGCCCGGACATTTTTTTAAGTCTAAAAAAGAGGACATGTCCGGGTAAAAGAGGACGTCTTGTCACCCTAGTCTACTAACTACGAAGGAGTTTTAGCGCCACGGCATTAAAAAAAAAAATAATTAAAAAAAAAAAAAAAAAAAAGTCAGAATTCTGAGAATATCCTCGGAATAATTCTGAGAAAAAAATTCAGAATAATTGAGTAAAAAAAGGTCTGTATATTTTCGAGAATATAATCAGAATATTTAGATAAACACTATTTGGGTTATTATTTATTATAATATGTAGACAGACAGACAGACTCACAGTCTGTGCGCCATGAGTGAGTTGTGAAAGAAATGAACAGAATTATTTATTAAACGCATACACAGACATAACGACCCCGTCAGTGCAGCCCCTGACTAACACCCCCCAAAAATTAGATCCTTTAAGAGTCTGGGAATCAGGAGATCTTGGGCAATGATTCAGTGAGTCGAAACTCTTGGAGTCGACTCGGTTTTTGTTTGTGCAGCGCATTTCAAACGTAAAACAAAACAAAGCTCAGAATTCCTTCTAAGTGAATCATAACACTAGACACTTCAGGACCCTGGCTCTAGGGTTACTCTCTGTGAGGGCAGGGCAGCATTCAGGGCTCATAGCACTGCTGGGTAAACTGAAAAACAACATGCTCCAGCCTCGCCCAACTGAACAGCCACAAGCAGAAAGAAAAAGTGTGGAAGGCTGCAGCTGGGAGTGTTTGGGACAAGGCTCTAGGGCTGGTTTCCCAAAAACGCGAGTCGCTGTAAATTAATGGTCTTCTACCGCCCCCTGCCGGTCTATCTAACATTACACTGCTAAACAACCAACAGCTTCTTTTACACCACCAAGCCACCAGTCAGTTAAAGGAACACTATGTAAGATTTGGAGGTTTTTTTTGCTCCTGGGGTTCCCCCTAGTGTAATTCATCTTTACAGCCATTTATTTACATAGTGCAGTTTCCACAGTGATGAGCAAAGAGTGACAATGACAGAGGCTCTATGCTCCACATTACAGCTTCGTGGAGCATCAAAGTAATTCTGAAGTAGTAATTTTAAGGTAAATAAAAAGACGTACTGTTCCTTTAAATAAATAGTGCTGTAAATCCCTCATTTGATACTGACAGCCCAGACTCTGCTTTGGTTAAGGAGGCCTTTTCTGTGACCTCACAGTGCCTTAAATATCTGCCGTGAGCCACAGTGAAGAAGAGAAGTGTACATAAGCGATTCCAGGAACATTAATGTGTATTTCTCAGAGACACTGACTTTTTCTCAAGCTGTAAATTGCTAGTGCAGTTAGAAACAGAGAGAGAAAGCGTTTGACCTTCAGATGACCCTTTGACCACTGAGAAACATAATTAAAATAATCCCTTGCTGACCTCTAATCATTGTGTCCACTATAGGATGCGCGCCTTGAAGGCTGTTTCTCAGAGAAATGCTTTACAAATGCATTGTTAACCCTTCAAAGCCTATTTTCCATGACCCTGTGCTGCTGTATGTGCCGGCAGATGTTGCTGTAATGGAAACGTTTCCAGCTCAATGTGTCTGTGTTCTTTTATAGCTGAAATACTGAGACACTCTATTGATCTGGCTGTCCTTCGGGGAGTAAAGGAGTGTAAAGAAATGTAGGATTTAGACAGCAACAATGTATGGGATATCAGAGGAGGCCACATAATGCGACAAATCTCTCAAACAAATGACGTGGTTGGATTGTGTCCTGTGTGCACGTATCTCTGAAAGTTTGTAGACCTCCCTTGTAGATGGTGAATCAGCTACTTTAAGGTGCTTTCAACTTGTACAAATCCCACAGACAAGTGTGAAATAACATGGGATGCAGCTAATAACCCCAAGGTCACCATACTCAATGCCAAGCGCTGAGTGTATAAATCTCCCAGGAACTGGATCTGAAACAGCAAAAAATAAGACAATATTCCCCACCTATAGAGCCATATCCTTATCTTGGTTCATGCTTTTCAATGTTTGGAGTTCTCTCTGTTGTCTAAAAACACTCCAGATGCCTCTGCAGAGAGAGAGAGAGAGAGAGAGAGAGAGAGAGAGAGAGAGAGAGAGAGCACAAGAGAGCCTAGCATACCAGATCAGAAACAGCAAAAAATAAGGCAATATTACCCACGAGCAATATCCTCATCTTGGTTCATGCTTTTCAAAGTCTGGAGTTCTCTCTGTTGCCTAAAAACACTCCAGATGCCTCTGCCTTGAGCAGAGAGAGTGAGAGAGAGAAAGAGAGTGTGTGAGAGAGAGTGTGTGAGAGTGAGAGAGCGAGAGAGTGTGTGAGAGTGAGAGAGAGAAAGAGAGTGTGTGAGAGAGAGTGAGAGTGTGAGAGAGAGTGAGTGAGAGAGTGAGAGAGAGAGTGAGTGAGAGAGAGAGAGAGATTGTGTGTGAGAGAGCGTGAGAGTGAGTGAGAGAGAGAGAGAGAGAGAGAGAAAACCTAGCATACCGGACCTAGGCAGCTTGTTTTTTTACTCATTTACAGAACTGTTTCAGTCGCAGACTGGAGAGCAGCAAACAGCAAGGACACATCTGATTTAATAAAAAGTGTTTTTTATTACAATCGTGAACATCATCTTTAAAGGAAGTTTAAGGGCAATATTGAGGGGAAAATTTCACTTTTTTATGCAACTGGGCCCAGGATCTAATGATTCAAAAAGAGAAATGATGATCCACTTCTGTCCCTCTGCTCTTAAAATGTAAATATATTCAAATCCATTGTCATTAATGGAAGTAACTCAGTACTCAGTCGGTTATTTATCTGAAGCTTTTCTGCACCTACTCAATTTTGAAAAATACTTTTAACAGTAACATTAACCTCACCTGGGGAGCATAGTGTTGCTACAGGTAGTATCTTGCTGACACACACTTCTCTAGGGTCCTGGGGTTGTGGGTACCATCCCAGCCTTTGGTCACTGTGTGTGAAGAGTGTGGTGTGTTCTCCCAGTGTCTGTGTGGGTTTCCTCAGACAGTCCAAACTCACACAGCCCACAGGTGATGTCCTGTGATGGACTGGTGCTCTGTCCAGGGTGTGTTCCTGCCTTGTGCCCAGTGAAGCCAGCTTCGGACTCAGTGTGACCCCGATCGGGGTGAGGCGGTTAAAGGAAATGAATGAATGAATGAATGAATACGTGTGTATTTGGATTTAAATAATACAGGGCAATTTTAACCATGATATCAGAAAACACTACTGAGTATTGAACAGTTCTGTGGACGACAATGCCAAATTATATGAAGAATCCGTGTCTAAAATGTTATTGTTATTTTTGTATGCGTTCTGGTCTTTCATCCACAGTCCACACACAAACTGTGCTGTAGGTCACTGACAACTGACCTTTTGGAAAACTCCCTCCAGGGTGAAGATATTCAGAGAATTCCTTTTCAGTGCTGTTATGTAGACTGTGAAAACAGAGATTTTGGCCTGTAACAACAAGAGTGTCCGCCATCATCTCCTTTGTTTACACAAGGTGACTCTGTGTGATGATGGATGCAGCCATGTCAGTGCTGGCTTTAACGTTGCTTACAGGACTGTTACATGTTTACACATAAACATACAGTTACACTATAATGAACAGAGGTGTCAGAGTTCAGTACAGAGGTCACTGGACCCGGACCCGCTCGGACCTCTAGTACACAGGACAAATGTGTAGTTGTTGTCACAGAAAAATGGCTACAGAGATTTCATCTGTAAGTGATATACCATTTGGTTTTGAATGAGCTGCTTTCATTTGCACACTGAGGGGCAGATAAATGTGTTATTTTGTTTTGATAGGGAATAAAGGTCTGGGAATCAGTATCAGAGTCTGGGAATCAGTATCAGAGTCTGGGAATCAGTATCGGGGTCTGGGAATCAGTATCGGGGTCTGGGAATCAGTATCAGAGTCTGGGAATCAGTATCAGGGTCTGGGAATCGGTATCAGAGTCTGGGAATCAGTATCAGGGTCTGGGAATCGGTATCAGAGTCTGGGAATCAGTATCAGAGTCTGGGAATCAGTATCGGAGTCTGGGAATCAGTATCGGGGTCTGGGAATCAGTATCGGGGTCTGGGAATCAGTATCGGGGTCTGGGAATCAGTATCAGGGTCTGGGAATCGGTATCAGAGTCTGGGAATCAGTATCAGAGTCTGGGAATCAGTATCGGGGTCTGGGAATCGGTATCAGAGTCTGGGAATCAGTATCAGAGTCTGGGAATCAGTATCGGGGTCTGGGAATCGGTATCGGGGTCTGGGAATCGGTATCGGGGTCTGAGAATCGGTATCGGGGTCTGGGAATCGGTATCGGGGTCTCGGTATCAGGGTCTGGGAATCGGTATCGGGGTCTGGGAGTCGGTATCGGGGTCTGGGAAACAGTATCGGGGTCTGGGAATCTGTATCAGGGTCTGGGAATCAACCAGAGTTCTGTGTCTCTTTTAAAATCTGGACCAGCTTTGTCCTCCCTCTACTTCATGTCCAGTGCTTTATTTCCTGAGGAGTCTCAGCATTAAATATGATATTTATATATACACACAGATAAGCATATAACAAAACAATGTGTTTATTCTGTTTATTCAAAACAGAACTAGCAAAAAATACTCTTCTCTTTGTTGCATTATACTCACTGTTATTTCATTTTCCACATGAAGTGGCTGTTGACCGACTAGGGCCACTAGGGGTCGCACAGGCTTCATTGTGTTCTCCTTGTAAGTTTCTCATGAGTTAACGAGTTCTCAGTCTGTATCAGTCTTGTATCACGGTGTTGTTTAAATCAGCAGTGTCCAGCTCAGATACACAATTCTACCTGCTGAGGTAAATCAGACATATTTAAAGAGAGAAATCCCCAAACTCATTTCAGAGCTTCCAGGTAAGTTTGCCACTTTTTCACCAAGCCAAACCAGACTCCAATATTCCCACACATATCCAAAGAATTTTAGTAGACTCTGTAACAGTCACTGTAAGATGTAACATTTTCCCAACGATAACAATATTAATATATTCAGTGAAAAACGGGTTTAAGTTCATGTGGTTTGATTTTCTTTTCCATTGCTTTATTTATACGACACAGTAAATGATTGGTCGTTGTGCATGTCAATCAAACTGACTGTCGCCGGATTTTAGAACACTGAACACTGATTGGCTAGTTGATTGGCTAGTAGGCGGGATTTGACCACAAGGCCAAGTAAATTAAGGTGCGTGTAAAACGTTAAAGCTAATACACAACAGTAAAAATATCCTTAATCACATTTCTACAGTTTCTCAGCAGTCAGTGTCATGTTCAAGCAGCAAGAGTTTTGACCAATATTTCTCTTAAACATCTCCCAAACCAACAGATTAAAATTAATTTAAAGTAATCCTACAGTATTCACAAAAATACTTTTCAATGTTTATTGTGTAAATTCATAAAGTAATTCACTAAGGAGGGCTGCTACTGTACTGATGAAGTGTTAATTAATGTGTTAATTAATGGCTGTTTGACGATAGCTGTGATTACAGTGGTTTTCTTTAGTTAATATAGTACATTAGCTTTGTTTGTTGTGGTGAAGCTGTTTCTCATTGTGATCAGGGTTAGCTGATAATGCTAAGACAGGTTTCTATTTTAATTGTCAACATTTAGCTCCTCAGCAACACTCAGATAATATCGTTTGACTTTGGAGGCAAAATGTGTTTTTACTTCCATCTATCCATTATCTGTAACCGCTTATCCAATTTAGGGTCGCGGGGGGTCCAGAGCCTACCTGGAATCATCGGGCGCAAGGCTGTGTTTTTACTTGAATTACTGAATTGTTTTCACTATTATAACAAAGTTAGAGGCTAGAGAAAAGTCCCTTTCGGTGATCACCCTTTGAACGTGGGTCCACCAGACGGGTCAGGACACTGATAAATGACTTAAAACACTTGTTAGCGTTAGCTAAAGTTGGACACCTTTAATGGGGATTGCTTTGTAGGAGTCATAAATTAGCCTACATCTCTTTATGCATTGGAATGGCCTACAGTATGTGAATCACATGTTTTATCTAGGTTTATATGAGTGACTGGTACATTGGATGTGTGTTCATTTCCTTTTAAACAGAAATGATGATACTGTCCTATAATATAACAAAGACATGACTTCTTAGCCTCGAAGCGCCAAGGCAAATCCTAGGCCTAGTTCGAGCACACACACAAACATTGTTGGGGTCTGTGTGGTGGGAGCGATGGGTGTAGCACTTAACACCATAGAGCACTCATAGTGCTTTTCCACCTGAGAACTCTAGTTCTTGAACCGGTTCTTTTCCTGATTTCTTGGAACCATGGTGAACCAAGGATACGTCATCAGCGGCGGGTTTCACTGTGGCTGAACCCAGCGCCAGAGCCACAGATAAGAGTCATGACAGGGTTATTGCTTATTATTTGTTTACAGAGGACTTTGTTCAGTGTAGTGTAAAAGTAACTATACATTTAGGTGTAAAATTCTAACAGTTCTTTTAGCAAAGTTATGGACAAGCACTATGTCCAACATGGCACAATCCCCCGATGTAAACAATAATGGTAAACGGCACACATTCTGAAGCCATATATATTTGGCTGATAATTTTTATGTAAATATAATTTTCCACTGAATTATTATTTTAAATGCATGTATTTTTGGGAATGAACATTTGGTGGTTGTGTGAGTAAATCCACGGCACATGCTCTGATGTTGACGTCCCTTGTGTTAAATGCCTCCATGATGTGTCTGACAGGTTCTGGCGTGGTGCTCGGAGCTGCCTCAGCAACCTGTTCTCACAGCAAGTGTTTTTCTGTCCTGTCTGTGGCGTTCCTCATGTGTTTGGCTCAGTATCAAAGTTCTTGGCGCAGTGCCACAGCAAATGGCTCCACCGCTCCTCTCACACAGTCCAGAACATGGCTTATAGAGAGACGAGAGACACCTCGATCAGGGCTTTGTTTTATTATCCTTAAGATACATCCATGGAGTCTGTAACCTGTGCTAGCTGTGGTGTATAGGCAGAGATTTTGGGGTAAAGCTCTTGGCCTGGTGTGAATGTCTCTCTCTCTCTCTCTCTCTCTCTCTTGTCTGTAAAGACAGCAGGTGACACCCATTCATTAACCATTAGAGCACTGCATCAACGCCAGGCCAGCTGGCTCCCCTTCAAAAAAAAAAAAAAAAAAAAAACCCAAAAAAACCCACTCCCAGTTCTACGTAGACAGAACCCAGCAGTGCAGAGTTCTTCACTTCAGAACCAGGACATTCAGAGACTAGGAGCACACATGGAGAAAAACGTATTGTGCGGAGTCATATTCTTAGACCAAAGCTATTAAACTGTATGTCGCTCTCTGAAACTAATTTTAAACCCATGCTCTAAATCAAACAACGGGACAAAGCACAAAATGGCACCCCCTTGTGGAGTAGCTCCTTAATGTGAGTGGTGCCACCGTCTGTGAACGTGTCAGTGAGTGAATATGTATATTTATGAGTGAGTGCGTTACAAGCCAGTTCAAAGTAGTGCTCCACACCTAAAAAATTAAAAACTCATGGACTAGGGGCATTTGTAGACTATTTGTGGTACTGGGGCACACAGAGTTTAAAGGGCAAAACTGTAACCTTCCAACTGTTTGATTTTATATTTGGTACTTTATATTACACTGCAATCTAATATTTCATTACGGGCTATCATTGTTTTCTGTTATGTGGCTGAATTTAAATATAAATAAATATTTATGAAAGTTCATTAAAAATCTGAATTTAACTGGCTTTGACTGAAAGCGTTAGCAAAACAAAACTAAACACTAGGCATTATGGGACATGTAGTGCCTGTAGTACTGCTCAGCAATCCAGGATATAATATACCACTGTGATTTTAGTGGGTCACAACAACATTGTATTGGGGCATTTGCCATGGACCATAATTGACTTTTGGTCAAATTGAAACAACACGTAACCAATCACAGTTTAGCAACCAGCTACACTTTATCTTGCTTACTGTGTTTGCTAATCTTTTTTGTAGTAGAGTATTATATACAGTATCTAGATGCACCACTTATAATCAATGTATTGAACAGTGTCTTTTAAGATTAACCCACTGTAGACATAGAGGTCCCATTCCCCATGCTTTGGGGCAACTCCACACGAGCCTGAAGTCAAGATGCCCAAAGCCGAGACTCCTCTAGAGAGGTATAAAATCACCCAGTACTACAGTGGTTTAACAATGTAGGCCTACATCCTCTATACTGTGTCAATTATAGGTAATAAGTGACTATTTAGCATTAAGAAAACCAGTCTTAGTTAAAGTTATCACACTTCCACAATCATCAACATGACATAGAAACATCCAAAAGACTCATATAGGTTCACTCCCTGCTTTAGAAACGTAAATAAACTGGTCATATTTAAGTAGACAACACTGGTAAAGACGTGAGTGCAGGGAACTCATAGACTCCTGAGGACGGTTTAACAGTGACGTGTTTACTAAATATGACTGAACTAACCCTGCTGTCAGGACACTCCTCAAATCTTATTGGGCTATCATCAAAGCCAAGGAGCTGCATTGTCCTTCAGAGAAAAACGGCCATCTGCGCTATTCCACTGTCAATTTAGGACCTCACATCAAACCCAGCCTCTCAGCCGTGTCCTATCAGATAAATACATATTGCACAGGGGGGATATTAAAGGAACCAGGGGTACTTTGTAACTGTAAACTGAATTCACTCTGTCCTCCCCTGACTGTATTCAGAGTGAGGGTAAATAAAGCTGATTGATTTTCCAGGTGCTGGAGCTCCAGAGAAGGGCAGGTATTTACAGAAGAGGCAGTAAAAGTGTGCCATGTTTAACTAGCCTGATTTGTGCAGATGGGTGTGTGTGTGTGTATGCATGCATGTGTGTGTATAGGGGCAGATGCTGGGGGAAATAGGAGTACACAGATAAGAGTACACAGATTTGCCCTCCTTCCTGTCCCCACACTATAGTCATTTACAACAGTCCGTTGATGGACACACATTTACGCTGAGTGGCCAAAGGTTTGTGCACCACCTGGACATATCTTTTAAAGTAAAGGTTGTTAACAGGTAGCTTGTCCTGCTCCTACTCTTCTGTGAAGCACACAAACGTTAACACAAAAGCTTGGAACATTACAGTGAGGATTTGATGGCAGTCTCAAGAACATTAGTGAGGTCAGGTCCAATGTTGTATGATTGGACACCACTCCAACTCACCCCAGACGACACCGGAGAACACAATTCCACTGCTCCACAGCCTAGCATTTGCATTATGCCCCTGTAGCACTTCACACTTGGCTTTGACCTTCCAGCTCATGCACAGGCTAATGTCTGCGTACAAATGAATCAAATTATTTCTCATAGTAAAGGATAATTTATTATTTATTATAATAAAAAAACGTGTATGGTTGGGGATGCAGAGTGTAGAGTCCACATTGGACTGGTGACACTGAACCTGCCTTAACGGTGCCAGTGGGGCTTTTTTTTTTTTTACCTCTAGACACCAAGGAGGCCAGTGTGGGTCCTCATATCAGCAGATGATAGGTCCATACAGCCAGCTTGGAGAGGGGTGGGCGTGGAAATCTAGACCTAACAGTTGAGCTTTATGGAGATGTCATGGGCTTAATTCAGCAATACACTTGTAAGAAGAGAGTGTGGTGGGCCCTATGTGAAGCTCTAATGTTTATTTTAATAGGATATTTAATAATATATCACAGTTGGTTCCGAACCTGCACTGTGATTGGCTGAGAAACATTCCAGGAGTGTCAGCATTACAGTAATTGCTCGCTACTTTGCGGTTCATCTTTCGCGGATTCGCTACTTCGCGGGTTTTTTCAAGGGGGCTTATGGCCGCTATATCGCGGATATTGAGGGAAAGTGTAAATATTTCTTACGTACAGTACATGTACAATACATTACAGCTTAGGAATTACTCTATTAAAGAAACTGGTAGGATATGACATGTAGTTCCAGCTGAAAAACATTATAGAATGATTGTTTAATGCAAAAGGTGGGTTGTTAACAGCACAGGGAGGGTTTTAAAAGTCCAAATACTCGTTAAATACATAAAAAAATCTCTTTCCTCTACTTAGCGGAAATTTGTTTTTCACGGATAGAGTTGGAATGCATCCCCTGCGAAAAACAAGGGATTACTGTACATTTTAATGACACTCAGACCAAAGCTCTTCAGGTATCACTCCGCAAAATACATGTAACCTAGCAACTACCCCAGCGATTAACAAGACAGAGCTGTGCCTGGACTTTTTCACCCAACGGGAAACAGGTTCATTTTCCATTTGCGCACTTTATTTTGAAAAGAGTAGAGTTATGGCGCTGTGGACTCTGCGTTCTGATTTGTAAACAAAAGAAAATTGGAAATGAATTATGTGTCTAAATATATAAACAGTAAATTGCTACGTCTGTGTGGTTTCTGTGATTGTGTTTAACTCGAGCGCCCATTTTGTCCGCTGCTCTTGTTCGTATTTTGAGCAATACTCTAAAATACTCACTTTTAACTTAAACAGAGAGAGCTTG
The DNA here is from genome assembly GCF_029633855.1 of Hoplias malabaricus. Lineage (NCBI taxonomy): Eukaryota > Metazoa > Chordata > Actinopteri > Characiformes > Erythrinidae > Hoplias > Hoplias malabaricus. The sequence continues at coordinate 8,631,985 of NC_089806.1, forward strand.
GGTTGGTTTAGTGTATAATATCAGTACGATATGAATCCTCTGTAAACAATAGTAAAAAACCATGACTTTTTTTTGACTTGATGCGTTTGTCTTATACTTACTAGTGTATTGATCTTCGGTCCTCGGCCTACGACCACAGCACACCAGTGCTAATATCTCACATTATAGCACTCTGTCTTGTGTATTATTGCGTAATTCTTACCTGTGTATAATTACTATAATAATTATTATTGTGTGTTTTAGTTAAACACTGTAAAGGAATTATTAGCATCTAAAATTAATTAAATCTCTGCTGAGAGATGCAGATGATGATGAGAGACTGTAGCGCTATTGTCCTCCGCTCTGCTGCACTGCTGTGAATGCCACAGATGGACTGAGTGTCAAATCCCTCGGCCTAATGCCTGTGCATTGTTAATCCAGAGAATATGCTCAGCTAGATCTCTCGGTAAACCCAGGATTTGCAGAAATCCTCGCTGTGTGAGGGAGGCATCCAGAGCTTACAGCAGGACACACTCACTCTCTCCACTAATGATATTAATTACAGAGTCTGATTCTCACCCATTATACATACACACACACACACACACATAAACACACATACATATTACACTTACACGCTGCTGCATGCCACTAGCTAACCTACACAGATGTTGTGCACATCTGGAGGAGGCATATTTTCCTGAAGAATTAATTAATTTATGATTAAGCTTTAGGCTTTTTAACGCACTTTACGCTTTTTAAATTTGTTTTGTTGTTTTCGTAATACATCTCTCTCTCTCTCTCTCTCACAAGTTCAAGTCAAAGCATTAATTATTACCAAAAAAACAATTTGCAAAAAGCAATTTGTTAAGAAAAAAAAATAATAAGAAAAAGTTGTAATAATAAAACGTGTTTAACACTGTAACAACAACAAAAAAGGAATACTCAAGAAAAGAAATATTTATTCCTTACATTTTAATATTTCAGTAGGAAGTGCACATTTGTCTCACGGTGACCACACACACTGCCCGTTCTGGGGCCCCAGGACTTTCTGTATCTGCCTTCCTCTGTGGCCAGGGTGTGGTCACTCGGTCTGTATTTGGTCAGGATCTGTCTCCGTTTTGCATCTTGGACAGTGAGGAGGACATCTTGGACATCTCTCTCTGATGTGGATGGCTGAGTTGGATGAAGAGCCGTCCCCTGTGCTGGAGTGCAGAAGGCCTGTTTCTGAATTAAGGGTAAGGAGACAGTGATGAATGGTCTAATGGCCTCTTTAGGTTGATTCAACGCTGTTCTGGAATCAGTTCTGTGCTCTGATTGGTTAAGTAGATTGGACAGGGCTTGAACACCAGAGGTAGCAGAACCACCAGTGAGCCTTTGATCAGAGACACAAGGACCCATTAAGAAGAAGGCCAGAGCTCTGAGACCAGCGAGCTGGACGTGCTGGGACAGACTTGGACGAACAACTGCATCATCAGAACCAAAACTTTATCACTAAGAAACATGCTCATAACGGCGACGTTTTCTGTAACTTCATCCTGATCAGTGTCAAGGCGGGTACTGAGATTATTCACAGTCACTGAGCACAAGGCAGGAACACGACCTGTCGCAGTACAGCTGACAGTTCCTGAAATGAAACATCATTTCATTCACACCTATGGACCACCTTGAGTCACCAATCCACCTACCAACGTGTGTTTTCACCTGGAGGAAACCCACACAGACACAGAGAGAACACACCACACTCCTCACAGACAGTCACCCGGAGGAAACCCACGCAGAGACAGGGAGAACACACCACACTCCTCACAGACAGTCACCCGGAGGAAACCCACGCAGACACAGGGAGAACACACCAAACTCCTCACAGACATTCACCTGGAGGAAACCCACGCAGAGACAGGGAGAACACACCACACTCCTCACAGACAGTCACCCGGAGGAAACCCACACAGACACAGAGAGAACACACCACACTCCTCACAATCAGTCACCCGGAGGAAACCCACGCAGGCACAGGGAGAACACACCACACTCCTCAGAGACAGTCACCCGGAGGAAACCCACAGGGACACGGGGAGAACACACCACACTCCTCACAGACAGTCACCCAGAGCGGGAATCAAACCCACAACCTCCAGGTTCCTGGAGCTGGTTCGCAGGCACAGGGAGAACACACCACACTCCTCACAGTCACCCGGAGCAGGACTCGAAACCACAACCTGGAGCTGTGTGACTGAGACTCTACCTGCTGAGCCACTGTGCCACCCATGAAATGAAACATATGATTTTTAATTGAAAAATTCCACAAATATATTTTAACCCATAGAGAATTTCTTCCTTTCAGATCTTGTGTATGTGTGTGTGTGTGTAAGAGAGAGAGAGGACTTGATTTCTGAAAGAGATTGAAGAGGCAGCACTTTTCAGAGCAAAGCTACACCCATGACCATGTCTAGAGTAACCATGGGAATAAGTGTAGGCCACTGGTCCATAGGTTCAAGTGTTAAAGTAGTTCTGCCCACAGACATTTTGAATTGTGTAATATTCCAGAGATGCAAGCTACTGCAGTGAAGATAATAACAAGATTTAAGAATCATGACGTTTAGAAATTAAATTTACTCTGAGCTCTCGGCTGAAGAACAGACGTCCTTGTGTGAAATCACAATTCTCTCAGAGCACAGAGGAACCTGAGGCTCCACTCCACACGTCCACACACACCAGCCACTCGCACCTAATCAACACCAGCTTCACTCAATAGGCCACAGACATGTCATCACACAGCGCGTCTCCGTGGTACGAGTCTCCAGTTTGGTGTGATCAGGATCGATTAAATCTGAGCCTAGGCCAGAGGCTGGTGGAGAAACAAATACGTTTACCATTTACCCCCAGGGGCCTTGCTAGGCCTGTTTGCAGGAGGCTATAGCCCTCACAAATGTTCTTTAGTTCCCCAGGCAAATAAAATGTAGACAATTCAGCTTAGCCTTCATGTATTCGTTTTCTGTAACGTGGGGGACGTACTGGGCTACAGCTGAAGAGTAGCTTCAGCAATGACTACTCTTTCAGAGCGAGGGAGAGAGGACAACCCCAGCCACAAAGAAAGTCAGTATGCCTGTTACGGTCACAGGTGATGTTCATGATTTTAATTGAATACACTGTATATAAAATTCAGAGAATGTTCCCTCAACATTTGCTAACTCTCCGGTTTGTTTGTGTGGAGATTGGACAGTGAAGAGACGTCTGAATTTTGAAAAACATTAAAAGGATGAGGCTGTTGCCTTGTTCCAGCCAACGTCACACTGCCAACATATTGTGGTCATACTCATGACTCAAACACACAACTCAAATAAAAACTATGTTTTATTGTTTCTCTTAACACATGTAGCCTTTATTTAGACGTTAAGAAATAAAAGTATGGATCCCTTTATCCACAGCACGTTTGTAAACAGAGATCTGTTCGCCTGTGTCTGTAGAGAAACTCGGGCCGTGTCCCAAAGTAGCGTCATACTCCCTACATAGAGCACATCGCGAATAACAAAACTAATAATACAGACCATAATTAGACGTTAATCCGACAGGGAAACTTGAACCTTACAGCTCACCAAAAATTATTTTCGATATATAACGTACTATGTGAGTGCACTAACCGTTAAACCGACACTGTGCCCTACGGAGGGTGTAGGGGGACATTTTGGGATTCGGCTTCGCTGCGGCATTAAAAACCTCTCATGAATCACTCACTCTTCACTTTATTTAAAGACTAAGCACCACTTAATGGAGCTCCATGAATATTTCACATTATTTTAGTTACTGACAGATATAAGTATGAATTAAAATGAAAATAGCAGCTTAATTGGCTTTAAAACTGATAATTTTATTAAATTGACGGAAAAACCCGAGCTCGCTACGGAAATTCTTGAACGCGACCGTGACGTCACTGGTGGACAACAGCTGAACAACGCCGCGGTAAAACACCGTTATGACTGACTGTTATGACAGTATCTAGCTAAATAACCAACATTATTCATGACAATAGCCTAGCTATAAGCTAACAACAACACACCTTTTCGTCATTTTGCATTAAATTAAGTGCAGCTTCTAGAGTTGTTGTCCACCATCTACGTCACTGGCAAGACGCCTATTAGAGTTTCCCAACACCGTTGGGGGGGGACCAACGGTCTTTTAAACCTTATTCATTGAATTAGTAAGAAATAACATGTTTTCTGACTATCAATAAACACAAGATAGGAACTCAAATTCCACTGTATTTATTTGTTTGACACTTGTTTGACACTATAGCTGGTGCTTAGCCTTTAAATTTAAGCCATACTTAAAGACAATAGAGCCTCATAAACTGCATTGTGGAACTTCGTGAAGCAGGCAGGAATGGAAGGGGGCTTCCAGAGGGAAAAATATATTTTGTTAGCATTTTATGTTAAGTCTTATCAAATATTGTTGTGTAACTTGGGCCATGGACCGGCGAGGGGCCCCTGCACATTTTTGGGCTCTGTTTTGTGGGTTATTTGTGTGTTGTGACAGACATTTGAGGTTTGTTGTGTTGTGTGTTTGTGTGTGAGGTTAGCGTATGACAGTGGATGAGGCTCTGCCAGCTATTGCCAAACATCAGGTGCATTCAGCTCTTTGTTCCCTATACCCTCGTCCCCTACACCCTTGTTTTTAAACAACAACAACAAAAAAACACTGAGCAGTAATGCCTATGGCTCCCGTTTCTCTTCTTTGACACCTGCTACATTATTTAAAAGGAGTGAAGTGTTTCTTAAAGTCTTTCAGTATGCTACAAGTCACATTAAACATATTTATGGGCCTTTGTCTTTCCAGGGCCATTAGAATCATCCTAATTTCCTTCTCTTATGTTCCTCTGGATATACACTCTGTGTTGTCCATCCATTTCCCGTGGGATGAGTTGGAGTGGTGCTTGTGAACCCATCAAATAAATGACCATGCCTTAGCTAATCATCTACATTTAATTTAAGGGGAAAAGACACATACAAGAGAGTGCTATCACTTTACCGTGTTCCTGTGATGGAGCCTCCACTGATTTCCCCACGGCCCGACTGTCCTCCTCACCGTCGGCATGCTCCCGCTTTCAACCCTCAGCTTCCACTTTAATCTCGCTGTCTCTGAATGGAGAACACACACTCACACTCTGACTCTGATGTCTGAGTGCCAGCGTACACACACACACACACACACAGGTGGGTGTCTGACCTCACCACCTGCATTCTCACACTCTGATGCTCAGTACTCCTTCATCTGTTGCTTCATCCACACTTCACCCACATCCAGCTAGTCTCCTCCAGGCTCTTCACATAGTTCTACAGTCTGTGTTTTACTGCTGAAAGAATCAAACCCTTTGTCCAATTCTAACAAAGAACACTCCTTTACCCGTTTTTCCTTCAGGATGAAATCAATGCTGAGAAATGTAGAAACATGCAGCCTTTAAACCTGTTTTATGAGCTTTCACCCTGGACTTTTGTGAAGAGACATCTGCTGAAATGCAGTGCGACTGTGTTTTGAAGGACGTCACAATGGCTGTGGAAACAAAGCAAGAAAATATAATAGTAGGCGAATGCCATGCTTCTGCACAAAATGAAAAATCTGTAAGTACTACCTTCAGAACATTGTTGTCCTTTCCACATGGTGTTTCATTTGTAATGGAATGAAATGTGCAATTCTTTGTCATTGTATAGCAAAACGTGTCTTCCACAATTAACCCATCTGTGATAGTGAACACACACACTAGTGCACTTGGGGCTATGACACACACCCAAAGCAGCGTTCCTTCACTACCAGCGTTCCCCAATTTTCCCGCTGGTTGTGGAAATCAAACCAATGCCCTCTTATCCGTCATAAGCCCGCCCACATATGTTACGATATGTTAGCTAGCTTCTTAGCTACGATATGTTAGCTAGCTGTGCTCTGCTAATGTAGCTAGCTTGTAAGGGACGTCTACACTGCAGTTTCCAATCTACAACCAGGGATTAGTTTTAATACGAAATGAATCAGCGCACATCAAATCTAAAGCACCTTATTCTTGTCTTCTTTGAGCACTCCCAGGTCACTCCATGTGAAGCTGCCCAAAGCCTGGGTGTAGGTTTGGACGACCACTCATTGCTCTGAAGTTGAGATCAAATGTCTATTAAAGTCCAACATCCCACTTCTGAAAGCTGTAATACAGTGATTACCAAACATTCCACATAGAATCACCTTTTGAAATCTGAACAAATGAAATGTCCACCGGCATAAATACCAGGCTTAGGCTTTTTAAAATAACAATGAATATGTCCCCGTAGCCTCCTGAGTGTGGGCTGTGGTGAACCTCAATGCCTGAGGCCGTACACTGTGTGTAAGAGATAACAGGGGTTCTGACATATCGATACCTTTCCTACAGCAGCTCTAAGCATGCTCAGACTCACTAATTTAAATGTTTTCATGTGTTTTTTTATGGTAAACCTCTTTTCCTTGAATGCATTTTACAAACTGTAATTTGCTTCAGTGTTCCAAATCTGTATAGAATAAATTATACATTCATTATCTGTAACCCTTATCCAATTCAGGGTTGCGGTGGGTCCAGAGCCTACCTGGAATCATTGGGCGCAAGGCGGGAATACACCCTGGAGGGGGCGCCAGTCCTTCACAGGGCAACACAGACACACACACACACACACCTACGGACACTTTTGAGTCGCCAATCCACCTACCAACATGTGTTTTTGGGCTGTGGGAGGAAACCAGAGCACCCAGAGGAAACCCACGCAGACACAGGGAGAACACACCACACTCCTCACAGACAGTCACCCGGAGGAAACCCACGCAGACACAGGGAGAACACACCACACTCCTCACAGACAGTCACCCGGAGGAAACCCACGCAGACACAGGGAGAACACACCACACTCCTCACAGACAGTCACCCGGAGGAAACCCACGCAGACACAGGGAGAACACACCACACTCCTCACAGACAGTCACCCGCAGGAAACCCACACGGACACAGGGAGAACACACCACACTCCTCACAGACAGTCACCCAGAGGAAACCCACGCAGACACAGGGAGAACACACCACACTCCTCACAGACAGTCACCCGGAGGAAACCCACGCAGACACAGGGAGAACACACCACACTCCTCACAGACAGTCACCCGGAGGAAACCCACGCAGACACAGGGAGAACACACCACACTCCTCACAGACAGTCACCCGCAGGAAACCCACACGGACACAGGGAGAACACACCACACTCCTCACAGACAGTCACCCAGAGGAAACCCACGCAGACACAGGGAGAACACACCACACTCCTCACAGACAGTCACCCGGAGGAAACCCACAGGGACACGGGGAGAACACACCACACTCCTCACAGACAGTCACCCGGAGCGGGAATCAAACCCACAACCTCCAGGTTCCTGGAGCTGTGTGACTGTGACACTAACCTGCTGCACCACTGTGCTGCCCATAAATTATACATTTATAAACAATTATCACCATAATGACCTTATCTTTTCCCTCATACACTGATTTAGATTCTACTTACTGTTTTATTTAGGCACCTGTACACTATGGTAGCACATTTCGCCAAGGCAGCAGAACCACAGCGAATACAGAATGGCGCAGCTATTGTAGCTTAAATGTGAGAACAGATGCAGCCAATGATATATCGAAATTGACTTGCATGGTCTTGGTGATGGTTGTGGACCACTGCTGTAATATAATATTATGCCTGGCATTAACCATGGTGACCGTAAACACAAGTGTGTATCTCATTTTATTAATAAATGCTTACCTTTGGAGATAATACGAAAAGTGTGTTTCTTAAAGAAGTAGAGATCGCTGGTTAAAAATCTGTTACTGTTTGTATGATTATCCCTTCAGACTGTGGTGTGATTTCCACTGATGCTGCCATGTGTTTTTGGCCTTGTCTGTGATTAGAGCAGGTGTAATGTGTGCAGTGTGAGGCAGTGATAGTGCTGCTGGCTCCTCGGGGACTGGGCCGAGCCAGGCTGAGTAAAGACGGCCAGGTGGAGAGAGGCTTGTGGGTAATTCCCACAGTGAGCCAATCCAGCTCCTGCGATCAGGTTACAGAATCCATGGCAACATGTGACACCTCGCCATTTCGTCTGTGCCAGCGGAACCTCTCCAAGTCCGCGATGTCTGGCTCGTCTCCTGCGGGCCCGATACGGATTGCATGGATCGCTCATTAGAGACGAGATGGTGTTTAATTAAAAAACAATTGTGTATTCGTGTGCATGTGCACGGGTGTGTGTTTAAGCCTGCTAGTGTGTGTGTGTGTGTGAGCAAGAGAGAGAGAGAGAGAGAGAGAGAGAGAGAGAGACGGACTAATTAGGACCAGCAATTACCCCAAACTGTGGCTGCGTCCTCCCCTCGGCTGAGGGGACAATAGCTTGTCTGTCAGTGCCAATGTTGCCCATGCATGACAGATGTGTGTGGACACCCCAGACAATGGAGCCAAATGGGTGCCCGATCGCAGAGAGGAGGGGGGAGCAGGAGAGGGGGTAAAGTAGGGGCGTGGGGGGGTAAACTGAAAAGGGGGTGGGGTTGGGGTGGCAGCTTGTGTCCGAGACAGTCCGCATGGGGCGAAGAAGTAACTCCACAGGACCAGCCAGACCAGGCAGACCCCTACAGACAGGGCCCTACACACACACAGGCACACATTTGTTTTTCATGCAAATGCAGGACATGAGGTCATACATGTCCAATATGTTTTACACATATAATCATATTTAAAATCAAGCAGCGTCTTTTGTTAACAATTAATGTGCACATGCACTGAAGAAGGGATTGTTTAAAAATATTAGACGATTCTGGAGAACTGCTGTTCTCATAGCAACATAATCTAATTCAGCATTTTTAAGGTGGAACGGTGTATTTGAGTAAGGACCTGACTTTAACTTGCGTATGGTTAAAGTTCACTTGTCTGTAAGTGTTTATTCACTGTTTGAATTACCACAGAAACTCATATGTAACTCGAGTTGTTTAGTTTTGTAACAGTTCAGTATGAGTTTACTTTCATGCAGTTAGCGCTCTCCTGTATTTTAGAGTTAGTTCCTCCTTAATTAATCTGAAACAGCAAAAAAAAGTCAGTATTACCCACCTTAGGAGCAGGAATAGAGCAACATCCCCATCTCTTTTCAAGCTCGGCAATGTTGAGAACACAAGCCAGTGAAGCGCAGAGAAGGAAATCCTCAGACATTTTGGACAGAGACCCTTTCCCATTAACTGAGCCAGGGCTGTGTAAAAACACCGGCACTTTTTTCCAGCACCCAAAGAGAACAGATAGCTCTCTGAATTTTATTTAAAAATAATTTAGGAGTCCTGTGAAGGACTGGAGCTCCCTCCAGGGTGTATTCCTGTAGGCTCCGGACCCACCGCGACTCTGAACTAAAGGCGCTTACAGACGAATGAATGAATGAATGAATGAATAGATTTGGATGAAAATCATGACTGTTACCTGTAAGTCCGTCTGTGCACCTTTTAAATGGCTGGTTCTGTTTTTATTTTTTTAAATTTCGGGGTTAGAAAAGGAAAACCATATAAAGAACACGGACACGTACGTAATTCAAGCTCTGAGAGCTGGATTTGTCTGCACAGCCACACGTCTCTTCCAGAACCTTCCACTCCAGTTCCTTCTTTATGTTTTTACACCACGTGGAAACACAAGCTGCTCTTTTCTGTGTGACTACCGTGTGACGGATAGAAAAATCTTCCACTTTCAGTGGATTTACCTCTGGCAAGAATTTTGGAGATTATATATAATTTAGTTTTATATTTTATCTGATGATATTCTTTTTTTTTGTAAATATACAAAGCACCATCTTTTACTTCGATAGAAAATAGAATATATATAAATGGGGGTGATAGGAGATACATGAATGGAGGTGTTAATAAATCTTGATTTTCACCCCAGTGCCCCAAGCTGAAACTGCCACTTCCAGCAGAGCAGCATATTCCTCTGTGTGTGTGTGTGTGTGTGTGTGTGTGTGTGTGTGTGTGTGTGTGTGTGTGTGTGTGTCCTGTCAGGATCAGCATGGCTTGCTGGAATGGCAAGTGAGAACATGTCACTGCAGAAGGCAGCTGCCAACGTCAGGTGCTGTGTACAAACCTGTGTGTGTGTGTGTGTGTGTGTGTGTGTGTTTGTGTCAACTTCAATCATAGGAATCCCCTGATGCGAGGAACTCATTTTCTATCTGTCTCTGTCTCTCTCTCTCTCTCGTTCTTGCTCTCTGTTTGTCTCTCGCTTATTCTGATTTCTAGATCTCCCTCCATCTCTCTCTCTCTCTCTCTCTCTCTCTCTCTCTCTCTCTCCATTGCTAAAGGTGCCAAACTTGTCAGTGCTAGTGGTCCAGTGGAGATGTACTGTCCCTTAGGTCTCTCTCTCTCTGTCTCTCTCTCTCTCGCTCTCTCGCTTGCATGCTCTCTCTCTCTCTCTCTTGCTCGCACGCTCTCGCTCTCTTTTTCTGGGAAATGAAAGAATTGAAAATCATCACTATGTGAAATGGAATTGCTCTTACTGTGGTTCAGTTCAGTGAAGTATGCACTCGTACTCCACTAGCTTTTAATCAGAAGCAGACAAAGCCTGCAAGGCGCGCACACACACACACACACATATTCAGATATGTCACTCCTTTCAGTCTGAGATTTGCGGTGGAAGCTGTCGTAAAACAACACTTTAATGTTGAGAGGAAAAAATGATATATATAAAGTACTTTAAAGATCAAACACCATTCCTGTAAATATACTCTTCCACTCTCCACTGATATTTCTCATGTACACAATGATCATTTCTCAGCATTGAGAGAAACCACTGAAGACATAATCAACAGAAAGTGATCTTGAGGAAGATAAACGGAATGATATCTCAAAATCATTAATGCAGCTTCCAGTTTTCCAGGGCACTTAGGTTCTAGAAAAGCATGTAAGTCCCCTGAGCTCTGAGGGTAAAGACTAACACATGCCTCCTCTGAGACATGTGAAGCCAGCCACTGCTTCTTTTTGGATCTGCTTTAATGCAACAGCAGTGGAGCGCATCACGCTTGGAGGAGAATGCTGTCAAGTCTGTTATGCTCACTCAGACATTGTATTGAGGGATCAGGGAAGAGGAAAGGCCATAACCATCTTCCCAGGAAGGTCCATGGCTCATGGACAACTGTGGCATCGTTTAGGGGTCAAACCTCATTCACCTGAGGACAGGGGCTAAGACTTGGGAAGTTTCTACACTCTGTGTGAATCTAGATATTAGATCTGAACTCAGAGACTTGAGTCTGAGAAGAAGGTCCTGTGTTACATATGGCACTTTTCCATGGGTACGTGCACTACTCCAGGGGTTTCCAACCATTTACGACATGCACTCCATTCGGCGTGCCTACTTTAAGCCTGTGCCCCCATCCGTGAACCTAATTTGGAACCATTCTGTACGCTTCCACAAAAACAATTGGTTCCTGAACCAGAAAAGTGTGTTGTTCACTGTGAATCCTAAGAATAGTGAGTTCTTCAATGTGAACCCTGACTGAATCCATGGGCACGTCAAGCTAAAGAAGCTCCAGAAAGAGCTCAGAGCCTCAAATAAAGTGATGGCATGCAGTGGAGCTTCATGTTGTGGTGGGTAAAAGGCCGCATTTTGAAATAGGAAATAAAACCAGGAAAATGCTGCGTGTGTTTGTTATCTGTGAAAGTGGTCACTACACTCAAACTTTAACAGTCGGAATTCTGTAAACCTTGCAGAGCACTGAATGGCCAGAGAGAGTGGTCACTATACACATTGTTATTAAACCTTGGTCTTTTTGAGAGGTACAAAACACCTTGGATTTGTGGCCAACAAAAGAATCCAGCAATCACAGGTTGGTGCAACATGGATCAAAAATCTCTTCTGATTTGTCTGAACTGATGCGTGGAGCTATGTACAGTCCCCAAAAAAGGACAAAAACACACGAATACATGATGAGCAAACAATATTATGTCACTTCTGCTGATGATTAGTGATTAACATCAGCCAAAAATGTGGCCTGTGGTAGTGGAAAACCACTCAGGAAGCAGGTACCCAAACGTGAGTAGAGTGGGTACCATGCAGTGAAACAAGGGCAATAGTTGCCCTTCATGTGACGCGCTTGGATTCAGCTCCCAGTGTGTGCAGGAACACCACATAAGACATAATATTGGAGTAACAGCATGTGCCCAATGCTATAACCCACCTCTCCAGAGTGGCAGACTTCAAGGACCAGGGTTTCCTGATGTAGAGGTTTCTTACGCTTCCAGACATTTCTTCAGACTCATATTTCACAGCTGTATCACCGATTCTTAATGGGGACCAAAGAGGTTCTCTACCCCAAAGAGCCATTGTTGGCATCTGTAGAGTAAGTGAGAACCTACAGGAAATCCATGGCACACTTTAAGACTGACAGCTATCACTGCTCTGGATCTTTCTCTGTGGCTGTGGGAATCGATAGCTGCATATATCCAAACTCTCAGCTGTACCTATCCTTCTGTACCCAATCAATAACCAGCAATCAGGCAGTGGCCACTACATCCTGGTAGTGGGGCTTTTAGGCATCATTACATGGTTCTATCAGAGATGCCCAAAGAGAAGTAATGCGGTCACTTGAGGCTTTTTCATACCAGGCAGAAACATCTCTATCAGAGCCACGTGCTCTTCTCCAGTCGAGCTTTCACCATCAAAGCCCCCCCCACACACACACACACACTGACACACACATACACACTGCCTGTCTCTGTACAAGCCTGTTTCTGGCCCAGTGAGATTACCTGTGATGGAGCTACTGGTCAGAGTGGGTTTTTCACTCGGCCGCTGCATAGATCATTACTGCCAAAATGCCTGCCATCCATCATCCTGGCTTTCAGAGGCATTTTTTCCCCAAAGTCCCCTCGCTGAAAGGAGGTGGAGAGGTTGTGGTGGAGTCGATCGAGGCCCACAGGAGGTGCTGCTCTGTTCACTGTGCGTGTGGAATGCGATACGGCAATAAAACGAGAAAGGCCCGCTAATACACCCTTGAGGCACTCGCCATACTCTTTCAAACACAACCACGTCAGGAATTCAGGCCCACTCTAAATAGTCCACTTCCCTCTCAGAGCCATCCAATTAAAGAGATGCCCCCATGCTGTGGAGAGATTTCTCCTTCCATCTCTGATCATTTTTTCCTTCAGGAGAGGCAGGAGACAGATATCCTCATGTGGATTGCTCTGCTTTTGTGAAGGGGTCAGATGACCTCCTGCTGTTAGCCAGGTCCTCCACTAAAGGGCTTAGAGTGGCTTCACATGGACAGAGATTCAGTGCACCCTCCAGTGGACCTTACTTCCTCACCTACCATTAACCCTGAGCAGCTCTGTGTGTGTGTGTGTGTGTGTGTGTACCAATATACAGAGGCACTAAAATGCCTAAGCAGGACACAAAGGGAAACAACACAGCTACTCAGTTCTAACCTGGGCTGAGGCAGTGCTCTGAATTACTGAGTGAACACAGAGGGTCTTAGAACGAGGCTGAAGAAAAGGGGGGTCCGCTTGGTCCCCAGTTCTGATTTCTCAGTCTGAATGGCTTATGCTAATCCCGTTAGCACTCAAGCAGCCTGACGCTGATGTGGCATGCTAACCCACCAGCTGCTCCTATGTCTATATGTCCAGACACTGTACATTGAACAGGTACTGCCACTGTGTGTGTGTGTGTGTGTGTGTGTGAGTGTATGGAACATGTGGTGTGTGACCTCATACTTACTAATACTGTGCAATATGGTCAGAAAACATAGTGACTCATAGCATTACTAATCCAGTCCTCTGAACAAAGGGACACAGCAGTGTGCCTTTTACAGCCCTGGGTCAGAGCCCCTGAATACACAGAGTGGACGAATGTATGGAGAAGAATAGCTGACATACGTATCTGAATCTGAGTTTTTAATATTTGTATTATATTAAAAAAAAGTGCATGTTTCACTATGTGAAAATTTCATATTGAATGAACCAATAGAAATGCTCCAAAATTACTTTGATGTTTTTTACATTGACTTCCACTGAAAATTTAAGAAGGTGTTGCCTCCTATAAAGTTACTTTTGTTGTTTCTGTAGTTGTTTTTTATTCTGTTGACAGTGATGATATATACATTCAAATATAATTTCTTTATTACATTTCCCTGTGGTACTCCTCTAGCCCAGATTCATACACCTGAGATCCAGATTTCTGGGCGCAAGTGATTGCATTTCTGGGTGCAATCACTGGGCGCAAGATGGGAACACACCCTGCAGGGGGGGCTACTCCTTTGCAGGACGACACACATTCACATCTACGGACACTTTTGAGTCACCAATCCACCTACCAACATGTGTTTTTTGACTGTGGGAGGAAACCGGAGCACCCGGAGGAAACCCACGCGGACACAGGGAGAACACACCACACTCCTCACAGACAGTCACCTGGAGGAAACCCACACAGACACAGGGAGGACACACCACACTCCTCACAGACAGTCACCTGGAGGAAACCCACACAGACACAGGGAGAACACACCAAACTCCTCACAGACAGTCACCCGGTGGAAACCTACGCAGACACAGGGAGAACACACCACACTCCTCACAGACAGTCACCTGGTGGAAACCTACGCAGACACAGGGAGAACACACCACACTCCTCACAGACAGTCACCCGGAGGAAACCCACGCAGACACAGGGAGAACACACCCCGCTCCTCACAGACAGTCACCCGGAGGAAACCCACGCAGACACAGGGAGAACACACCAAACTCCTCACAGACAGTCACCCGGAGGAAACCCACGCCGACACAGGGAGAACACACCACACTCCACACAGACAGTCACCCGGAGGAAACCCACACAGGCACAGGAAGAACACACCACACTCCTCACAGACAGTCACCCGGAGGAAACCCACACAGACACAGGAAGAACACACCACACTCCTCACAGACAGTCACCCGGAGGAAACCCACACAGACATAGGGAGAACACACCACACTCCTCACAGACAGTCACCCGGAGGAAACCCACGCCGACACAGGGAGAACACACCCCGCTCCTCACAGACAGTCACCCGGAGGAAACCCACGCAGACACAGGGAGAACACACCACGCTCCTCACAGACAGTCACCCGGAGGAAACCCACGCCGACACAAGGAGAACACACCACGCTCCTCACAGACAGTCACCCGGAGGAAACCTACGCAGACACCTGGAGAACACACCACACTCCTCACAGACAGTCACCCGGAGGAAACCCACGCCGACACAAGGAGAACACACCACGCTCCTCACAGACAGTCACCCGGAGGAAACCCACGCCGACACAAGGAGAACACACCACGCTTCTCACAGACAGTCACCCGGAGGAAACCCACGCAGACACCTGGAGAACACACCACGCTCCTCACAGACAGTCACCCGGAGGAAACCCATGCAGACACAGGGAGAACACACCACACTCCTCACAGACAGTCACCCGGAGGAAACCCACGCAGACACAGGGAGAACACAGCAACTCCTCACAGACAGTTACCCGGAGCGGGACTCGAACCCACAACCTCCAGGTCCCTGAGACTGACTGAGACACCACCTGCTGTCATCTTTAAAGGATTATGCCATTAAATATTTCAAGTTTAACTAATGCCATATGTAGTATATATATATAATTTAACTATAACAAATACTGATACATATATATGAAATTCTTATTAATAATTAAATGAAAATCAAATTCAGATTCAAATACCAATGTCAGTGATGTGGCTGAATACCTCACCACACACTATCATGACACTATTGTGTTGGAAATGATCTACCGACGAGTGAAACATGACTCCAGCTTGTGACTAAGTGCAATGCTTGTGCCCAGAGAGCTCCCCAGCCGAGGAATGACCTTCCCTAGCTAATAAAGTCTACCACTGCAGTCAGCTTTCCCCCAACACTAGCCCTGACCTGAGGCCCAGCCTCACTGCGGTGAAAATCTCTGGATGCGTGGCCCAGTCCAGTCCGTCACCGCAGCAAGAAGTCTCCATCTCGTGGCCTGGTCAACACCACCACATGGTGTCTGCGAATCGTTTGTTAAAATGTACACTAAAAACTCTAATCCAGCTCCAGCAGCTGTACAGATGTGCTCAGCCGAGTGGCACGGTGTGTGAATATGAGCCGCTTCCTGTTGATCTACAGCGGCATCTGTGGAATGCTGCCACACGTCTCCTTGGTGTTTTAATGAAAGGGTGATAGTGTGGGGCTCGTGACCCCAATTTAATCCGGATGTCTGTGTTTCTCTGTGATGGAGGGATGAGCCCTTCTCCCTCTCCCTCTCCCCCTCTCTCTATCTCTCTCTCTCTTTCATCTCTCTGCTGTAAGACTGGAGAAGTCTGGAGCCGAATGTTTATTTTGGACCAGGAATGATTAATAATTAATAGGACGTGCATTATGCCTCTTAACACAGTTCAAAGGCTGTTTGAAATGGCAGGGCTTTGTCTCTCTCTCTCTGTGTGTGTGTGTGTGTGTGTGTGTGTGTGTGTGTGTGGTGGGCTGTAATGTGTAAAGGCCTCTCTGCCCCTTTAGTGTTAGCATCTTTACCCAGAATGGCATTTGTTCTTCTGTGTATGCATATATATGTGTGTGTGTGTGTGTGTGTGTGTGTATTTCTCCACACACGACTGACTAAAGAAGATTAAAGTGGGACACTGGCTGCACCTCTCTTTTCCCCGAGCCCACTGTCTACAGCCCCCTGGCTTTGATGTGTTAAATGGGGTGTCTTCAATGTGTGTGTGTGTGTGTGTGTGTGTGTGTGTGCGCGCGCACTTGTTTTAGAGCATTTTCTGTATAAAGATATCCATAGTTTTTAGCTCCACAAATGCCACAAGCTCAGACACACCCTGCAGTTGTGGAGCTGGACAGGCCTCAGGTCATGGTCCTTCACAACTGAGCAGCTTCAAGCCACATAGGACGAGTTATAGTCATTACATTACACGCCAAACCATACCTATCTACACCCCATTTCATCATCGTTACCGGCTGCAGTCCACCTGTTTCTCTGCATACTTTCTTATCCCCTTTTCACCCTGCTATTTAATGGTCAGGACCCCAACAGAGCAGGTCTGATATGGGTGGTGGATCATACTCATAATCATGTGCTGCAGACTGATGTGGTGGTGGTGTGTTAGTGTGTGTTGTGCTGGTACGAGTGGATCAGACACAGCAGTGCCGCTGGAGTTTTTGATAGGTGTTAAGAGATGGCATTTCAAGTAAATGTCTGACAGTACAGCAGTGTAGTGTGTGTGGTCTTTGAAATGCTGATCACCTCCGGCATCGCAATAAACACCGAATACAGGAAAGATGTGATCATCCCAGAGAGCGGGAGGTATTAGCCTGGCATTTTCCCTTCATTTGGCGCTCCATCTACATCAACCAAAGCTTTGTGGCTTAGTTTGCTCAATTAATTCATTCTCTCGCTCTCTCTCTCGGCTCAAACCCGGAGACTCTTTCTTTTGTGCTGTAATTTCCAAAGGAAGCCTTTGCAGCCTCAAAAGCACCTTCTAATGGCCCCACAAAGCAACAGGCGTCTTGGCGGTCCTAAACCCAGTGTTCTAGCTGCTTTTAAACAAATAACAACATCTGCCTACATATGTTTTCAGTAGCCATGTAATTCGGGCATTCGCTAATGAGAGACGGGGACTGTGTGTGTGTGTGTGTGTGTGTGTGTGTGTGTGTGTGTGTGTGTCAATTAAACGTGTACATCCACGCCTGATTGTCATTGAAATGAGCCCTATTTACTCTGCTTTCTGAGCGGGGACAAACAAAAGAAGAACAAAAAGGCAGACATCACAGGGGCCCTGCCTGCACATCTCCGCACTGCCTCCTTCCTCTTCTCTCAGCTTCTCCTCCATCTGCTTTCTGCTCTCTCCGAGCCTCTGAAAAGCCTCCATTATAGCGCACACTGGGCCTGGCACACAGTGAGTCTCAGCTGAGCCTCTGTTCACCCCTGAAACAGAGGGCCCTGTCCAGAACCTGGCCTTTAGATTTATGTTTATTAGACAGGTATTATCTATTCGATAGCTCCAGTTATTATGGTTGTTTTAATCCAAATACAAAGAGATGAAAGCAGTGAGTAGATGTAGTCAAAGAATTGCACACAGTTTGCATTCAGTGTTAACAGGTTTGATTTTGCATCTGGTTCCAACACTGAACCTTGTAAAACTGAAATAATAAGAGAGTATTTACTCTTACAACTCAGCTGTGGTATGAGCTGAGAGTTCAGAATCCTGCACTGGATTCAGTGAGCTGTGGGGAGAAGTAATTCATATCAGACTGATGTAGCTCTCTCTGTGGGCCCCCTAGTGGCCATTCTGCTGGTCTAATTGAAATTGATGCTAATATATGATACTAAACATCTCATGGAACTGACTTGAAATCACACCACTCACTCTGTGAATGAGTGTGTGTGAGAGAGAATATATGCGAGAGTGTGTGAATGAGTATGTATGTGAGTGGATGAGTATACAGTTTGTTTTTGAGTGAGAGAGTGAGTGACAGGTTTAGTGAATATATACGTATGTGTGATTGAGTATGTAATTATGTATATGTGAGTGAGTATGTATGTGTAAGTATGTGTGTGTGTATGTGAGTATGTACGTGTGAGTATGTATGTGTGAGTGTGTGAGTATGCAAGCATTTAAGTATGTATGTGTGAGTATTTATGGTTATGTAGGTATGTATGTATGTGTGACTATGTAAGTATGTATGTATGTATGAGTGTGTGAGTATGTATATGTTAGTATGCATGTGTGAGTATGTATGTATGTATGAGTGAGTATGTGATTATGTATGTGTGAGTATGTGATTATGTATGTGTGAGTATGTGAGTATGCATGTGTGAGTATGTAAGTATGTATGTGTGAGCATGTAAGTTTGAGTATGTGCGAGTATGTATGTGTGAGCACGTGAGTAGATATGTGTGAGTATGTATGTGCGAGTATATAAGTATGTTTGAGTGAGTATGCATGTAGGTATGTGTGTTCGAGTATGTAAGTATGTATGTATAGGTGAGTATGTGAGTATGTATGTGTGAGTATTTATGGTTGAATATGTAGGTATTTATGTGAGTATGTATGTATGTATGTGAGTATGTATTTGTGAGTATGTATGTATGTATGTATGGGCGGCACGTGGTGCAGCAGGTTGTGTTGCAGTCACACAGCTCCAGGGACCTGGAGGTTGTGGGTTCGATTCCCGCTCCGGGTGACTGTCTGTGAGGAGTGTGGTGTGTTCTCCCTGTGTCTGCGTGGGTTTCCTCTGGGTGACTGTCTGTGAGGAGTTTGGTGTGTTCTCCCTGTGTCTGCGTGGGTTTCCTCCGGGTGACTGTGTGTGAGGAGTGTGGTGTGTTGTCCCTGTGTCTGCGTGGGTTTCCTCGCACAGTCCAAAAACACACGTTGGTAGGTGGATTGGCGACTCAAAAGTGTCCATAGGTGTGAATGTGTGAGTGAATGTGTGTGTGTCTGTGTTGCCCTGTGAAGGACTGGCGCCCCCTCCAGGGTGTATTCCTGCCTTGCGCCCAATGATTCCAGGTAGGCTCGCGACCCTGAACTGGATAAGGGTTACCGAGAATGAGTGAATGAATGAATGAATAAGTATGTTTGTGTGATTATGTATGTGTGAGTATGTATGTTAAAGTATGTGCGTGTGAGTATGTAAGTATGTATGAGCGAGTATGTATGTGTGAGTACGTGAGTATGTATGTGTGAGTATGTAAGTATGTATGTGCAAGAATGTTTGTGTGAGTATGCGAGTATGTATGTGCGAGTATGCACGTGTGAGTATGTGAGTATGCACTTGTGAGTATGCACGTGTGAGTATGTGAGTATATATGTGTGAGTATGTGTGTATGTATGTGGCTAAGAGTGTGAATAAATGTGTGTGTGTGTGAGTAAATATAAATGAGATTGTGTGAGTGACCAGTTTTTAATTAAGAGTAATTAACCAGTTTCAGAAGATGTTTACAAGTAAAACTACTAATTGCACTGTGGGATCTCCTCATAAATGGATGTAAGTTTAGTTTTAGGGTCCTGTTTGGATTCTTTTAAGATAAAAAATCTACATATAATTATTGCTTATATATATATATATATACATATATATATCACTCTGGAAATTAAGGGGTTAATCAATATGTTCAATAGATTATTAACCATTTAATCAATGTTTGGAACGAAGGTATACCGTATAAGAGCTTTTGAACCCACCCACCCGGACGGGGGCTCCACAATAAGATCAAACACAGAGACGCAGCCGAGGGTCCGGGCCTTTAACGAGGCCTTAAGCGCATTGTGTGTGTGGAGCCATAAAAAAGACGTAGTGCTGTGGTGGGGTGAAAAGGCTCGGAGAGTGAGGGCTGGGGTCTTTATTAACCCTAGAGTGACTAGCTAATGTGATTGAAGTGGAACCACCTGGCTGGGGAGTGTGTGTGTGTGTGTGTGTGTGTGTGTGTGTACAGTCAGCTGCTGCTGAAGCCGAATGGGGAGAGGGGAAGCACCAGGTGCCGAGCTGCAGCTCTTCTAATTGTTGCCGTGTAATAGCACGCCTCAGCGCTCCGCCAGGCTGGGGGCTAGGATTAGGAGAGGAAAGAAAAAAAAAAGCTGTTGCTGCTATAGAAGTCCATTTTCTTTTCTTTACAGTTCAGTCCCCCCTCCTCTTCTCCCTGTTATCCCCCTCCAATCACATCCCTGGCTGGTCCTCCAAGGGATAGAAGACAGAGGCCAGAAAATGGACCAAAGTGTTTGTCACAGCGCTAGGAGTAGGAATACAGCCAGGTTCATTACTTGTTAGCAACAATGGCCTTGTAGCTCCACTAACATTGGTGATATAATCAGGCAAAACAGCAATAATTCATTCAGTCATCATCATATGTAACTGCTTCATCATTTTCAGGGTCACAGTGGGTCCAGAGCCTGCCTCAGAACCATTGGGAGCGAGACAGAAATACTGTTTAAACAGAGCACTAGTCAATCACACACTCACCCAGTCACTCACACACTTACACCTGTGGACAGTTTCACACACTCACTCAGTCACTCACACACTCACACCTGTGGACAGTTTCACACACTCACTCAGTCACTCACACACTCACACCTGTGGACAGTTTCACACACTCACTCACACCTGTGGAAAGTGTCACACACTCACCCAGTCACTCTCACACTCACACCTGTGGACAGTTTCACACACTCACTCAGTCACTCACACACTCACACCTGTGGACAGTGTCACACACTCACCCAGTCACTCTCACACTCGCACCTGTGGACAGGGTCACACACTCATCCAGTCACTCACACCTGTGGACAGTTTCACACACTCACCCAGTCACTCACACACTCACACCTGTCGACAGTGTCACACACTCACCCAGTCACTCACACACTCACACCTGTTGACAGGGTCACACACTCATCCAGTCACTCACACCTGTGGACAGTTTCACACACTCACCCAGTCACTCTCACACTCGCACCTGTGGACAGGGTCACACACTCATCCAGTCACTCACACCTGTGGACAGTTTCACACACTCACCTAGTCACTCACACACTCACACCTGTGGACAGTGTCACACACTCACCCAGTCACTCTCACACTCGCACCTGTGGACAGGGTCACACACTCATCCAGTCACTCACACCTGTGGACAGTTTCACACACTCACCCAGTCACTCACACACTCACACCTGTCAACAGTGTCACACACTCACCCAGTCACTCACACACTCACACCGGTCGACAGTGTCACACACTCACCCAGTCACTCACACACTCACACCTGTTGACAGTGTCACACACTCACCCAGTCACTCTCACACTCGCACCTGTGGACAGTTTCACACACTCACCCAGTCACTCACACCTGTGGACAGTTTCACACACTCACCCAGTCACTCACACACTCACACGTGTCGACAGTGTCACACACTCACCCAGTCACTCACACACTCACACCTGTGGACAGTTTCACACACTCACCCAGTCACTCACACCTGTGGACAGTTTCAGACACTCACCCAGTCACTCTCACACTCGCAAGTGTGGACAGTTTCACACACTCACCCAGTCACTCACACACTCACCCAGTCACTCACACCTGTGGACAGTTTCACACACTCACCCAGTCACTCTCACACTCGCACCTGTGGACAGTTTCACACACTCACCCAGTCACTCACACCTGTGGACAGTTTCACACACTCACCCAGTCACTCACACCTGTGGACAGTTTCACACACTCACCCAGTCACTCACACACTCACACCTGTCGACAGTGTCACACACTTACCCAGTCACTCACACACTCACACCTGTGGACACTTTCACAGATTCACCCAGTCACTCACACACTCACACCTGTCGACAGTGTCACACACTCACCCAGTCACTCACACACACCTGTTGACAGTGTCACACACTCACCCAGTCACTCTCACACTCGCACCTGTCGACAGTGTCACACACTCACCCAGTCACTCTCACACTCGCACCTGTGGAGAGTTTCACACACTCATCCAGTCACTCACACACTCACACCTGTGGACACTGTGTGGAAACCCACGCAGACACAGGGAGAACACACCACACTCCTCACAGACAGTCTCCCGGAGGAAACCCACACAGACACAGGGAGAACACACCACACTCCTCACAGACAGTCACCCGGAGGAAACCCACGCAGACTCAGAGAGAAAACACCACACTCCTCACAGACAGTCACCCGGAGGAAACCCACGCAGACACAGGGAGAACACACCACACTCCTCACAGACAGTGACCTGAGGCGGAGGACCCCCATGGCAGCGGTTTTTGTGGTGTTTTCTCCTCGCTTTCAAAGCTGTAAGTGCTGTGTACCTGAGAGGGACAACCTCAGTGACTCCTGCACTGAACGTAAATCCTGCTTTATCTTTCCCTGTTGAATTAGTGTGTAATTGCTGACTGTGTGCAGTATTATTGGTTTTATTATCTGTGATCTGCGCTGTGTGGGAGTATGGTGCTAATTTGGGACACAGCCCGGGTCCTCTACTGACTGACTGACAGAGAGACAGAGCTCTGTTTCACTTCTACATGAGAACTACAAGTGCTGAGAGAAACAGAAAACAGTTTAAACATCACATTTTTTGTCCGAGTTGTGTGTTTCAGTAATATGTAGATCCCCAATATGGCGGCTACTCTACACTGTGACGTCAGCTGCAACTCATGGATACAGATTTATATTCAACTGTGTCAGTAAATGATGTGCTAGCTGCTAAACTCTCTGTGCTGTGATTTGGCTGATACCTATTTACAGAGACCCTCACCAGCGTTTCTGCAATTAATACAACTTCCCAAAAATGTTCACCCTGTCATCAGCAGTTATGAGGTGATTGATGCTAATGATGAGAGAAAGAGATAAAGGGGAGAGATTGGAGTGAGAGAGAGAGAGAGAGAGAGAGAGAGAGAGAGAGAGAGAGAGAGAGAGAGTGAGACTGAGTGAGAGAGAGAGAGAGAGAGAGAGAGAGAGAGAGAGAGAGAATGGATTTTGTTGTTGTCCAAGCTGTAGAGAGGGAGCTGTTTTCAGCACCACTTCTCTAACACGGCTACTCTCTAAAGCCCTCCTCTTCCACACCCCCTCCACAGTTCATCAGAATGAGAGAGACAGAGAGAGAGAGAGAGAGAGATAGAGAGAGAGAGAGAGAGAGAGAGAGAGAGAGAGAGAGAGAGGATCTTGTTGGGAAGAAAGATTAGTTTGAGTTAGAACACACTTATGAGATGAAAGACACTTCTGTTTGGCTTCTCCCACATAGTAACAGTTGCTATGAGAGAGTGTGTATGTGGGTGGGGCTTGGACTGGACAGTTCTGGTTCTGATGGTCTGTTTCTGTTTGTGTGGTGAAGTAATTCTGGATCAGTGTGTGTTGTGCTTGTCTCATGGTGTGAATGTCTTGCAAGGGCATTAGGGGACCATCTGTAGCTCTCTCTCTCTCTGTGTGTGTGTGTGTGTGTGTGTGTGTGTGTGTGTGTGTGTGTGTGTGCTGTAATGCTCCAGAAGGCTGTACGTGGAGTGTGTTGTTCCTCAGGAGAAAGCTGGTCAGTTTTTCATGTGCAAGAGTGCTCTCTCTCTCTCTCTCTCTCTCTCTCTCTCTCTCTCTCTCTCTCTCTCACCCACCAATTATAAGGGATGTCCACCAACTTTTGGACATAGGGATGGAAGGATAGATGGATAAAGAGATGGACAGATTGATAGAGAGAGCGACAGACTCACTGCTGTGGTTTAGTGCTGGCCGGGTCTTTGTCCGTGCAGAGTGAGAGAGGGCATTCGAGATCGAGGTTGAAAGGGAGCGGGTTTGTCAGCGTGAGCGATGCTAATCAGAATACCGAGTGAATTAGGGCTTTGATGGAGGGGAAAGGGGGAGGGGTCTGGGGTCCAGGGGTCCATCTGTGGTTGAGCAGCGACAAGCGTCCAAACCAGAGAGGCCCATATGGTCCCCACACTCCACCAGCTCCATCAGCGCTGTTTGTTATTGTTGTTTATTTACAAAAGGAACCAGACGAGCGGAGCCAGGAGAAATGGATCCACGGCACTGGCCCTGATTTAACTTCAGGGTCTCACCAGCACACCCTGCCTCCTCTCCTCCTCTCTCTCCTCCCTCCCTCCTCCCCTTTCTCCTCACCTCCCTATCTCCCCCTCTTTCTCCTCCCATCTCCCTCTCTTCTCCTCCTCTCCTCTCCACCCTACTCGCGGTCTCCCGTTCTATCCTCCTTTCTCCCCTCTCTCCTCTCCTCCCTCCTCCCATCTCCCTCCTCACCCTCCTTCCATCTCCCTCTCACCTCTCCTCCCTTCTCCCCCTCTCCTCCCATCTCCCTCCTCTCTCTCCTCTACTCCCCTCCCTCCTTCCATCTCCCTCTCTCCTGTCCTCCCTTTTCCCATCTACTCCCCCTCTCCTCTTCTCTTCTTCTTTCTCCCCTCCTGTACTCTCCTCTCCTCCCTTCTCCCCATCTCTTCTCCTCTCCTCCCTACTCCCCCTCTCCTCCTCTCTCCTCCCTACTCCACCTCATTTTCCCCCTCCCTCTATTCTCCTCTCCTCCTTTTTCCCACTCCTCTCTTCCATTATGCCTTTCTCCTCTCCTCCCTTCTCCTCCTCTTTTCCTCTCTTGCTTTCTTCTATTCTCTTCTCCTTTGCAGCAGTATTGTGTGTGTGTGTGTGTGTGTGTGTGTGTGTCTCTCTCTCGCTACCATCTGTGGGACAGAGATGGAGCTCATCTGTTGCCTTGGTGTGACCCTGCAGGCGTTGGGGCCGCGCCGGGGCCAGGGGGGGCTCCCCAGGGCCTTTGCTGACATCATTGGGCAATACATGTTACACACACACACACACGCAAGCGTACATGTGCACACACACTCACATACACAATCGCACACACAGGCCACACCTAGATGGGCTGACGTCATCCTGGACCTTACAGAAATGAAGCTGACACATTTTTCTCCACATCTTTTTAGATGCAAAACCCTATATGGACAGAGCTTGTGGTTAATTCTATTAACCCTTTAACACCACTACAAAGAAGTGGGGCTTTTCTGTCTCTGGACACTGACGAGACAGACCGCTCACTCAGACTTCTGAGAGACAGACCGCTCACTCAGACCCAGACCGCTCACTCAGACCTCTGAGAGACAGACCGCTCACTCAGACCACTGAGAGACAGACCGCTCACTCAGACCAATAAGAGACAGAGTGCTCACTCAGACCACTGAGAGACAGACCGCTCACTCAGACCACTGAGAGACAGACCGCTCACTCAGACCACTGAGAGACAGACCTCTCACTCTGACCACTGAGAGACAGACCGCTCACTCAGACCACTGAGAGACAGACCGCTCACTCTGACCACTGAGAGACAGACCGCTCACTCAGACCATGGAGAGACAGTCCTCTCACTCTGACCACTAAGAGACAGACCTCTCACTCTGACCACTAAGAGACAGACCGCTCACTCAGACCACTGAGAGACAGACCGCTCACTCAGACCACTGAGAGACAGACCGCTCACTCAGACCATGGAGAGACAGACCTCTCACTCTGACCACTAAGAGACAGACCTCTCACTCTGACCACTAAGAGACAGACCGCTCACTCAGACCACTGAGAGGCAGACCGTTCACTCAGACCACTGAGAGACAGACCGCTCACTCTGACCACTGAGAGGCAGACCGTTCACTCAGACCACTGAGAGACAGACCGCTCACTCAGACCAATAAGAGACAGAGTGCTCACTCAGACCACTGAGAGACAGATCGCTCACTCAGACCACTGAGAGACAGACCGCTCACTCAGACCACTGAGAGACAGACCTCTCACTCAGACCACTGAAAGACAGACCTCTCACTCAGACCACGGAGAGAGAGACTGCTCACTCAGACCAATGAGAGAGAGACCACTCTTAGACCACTGAGAGACAAACCGCTCACTCAGACCACTGAGAGACAGACCGCTCACTCAGACCATTGAGAGACAGACCGCTCACTCAGACCACTAAAATACAGACCTCTCACTAAGACCACTGAAATACAGACCTCTCACTCAGACCACTGAGACAGACCGATCACTTGGACCACTGAGAGACAGACCGCTCACTCAGACCACTGAGAGACAGACCTTTCACTAAGACCACTGAGAGACAGACCTCTCACTAAGACCACTGAGAGACAGACCGCACACTCAGATCACTGAGAGACAGATCACTCACTCAGACCACTGAGAGACAGACCTCTCACTCTGACCACTGAGAGACAGATCACTCACTCAGACCACTGAGAGACAGACCTCTCACTCTGACCACTGAGAGACAGACCGCTCACTCAGACCAATGAGAGACAGACCTCTCACTCAGACCATTGAGAGACAGACTGCTCACTCAGACCACTGAGAGGCAGACCGCACACTCAGATCACTGAGAGACAGACTGCTCACTCAGACCACTGAGAGACAGACCTCTCACTAAGACCACTGAGAGACAGACCGCACACTTAGACCACTGAGAGACAGACCGCTCACTCTGACCACTGAGAGACAGACCGCTCACTCAGACCAATGAGAGACAGACCTCTCACTCAGACCATTGAGAGACAGACTGCTCACTCAGACCACTGAGAGGCAGACCGCACACTCAGATCACTGAGAGACAGACTGCTCACTCAGACCACTGAGAGACAGACCTCTCACTAAGACCACTGAGAGACAGACCGCACACTTAGACCACTGAGAGACAGACCGCTCACTCTGACCACTGAGAGACAGACCGCTCACTCAGACCACTGAGAGACAGACCTCTCACTCAGACCACTGAGACAGACCGCCCACTCTGACCACTGAGAGACAGACCGCTCACTCAGACCACTGAGAGACAGACCTCTCACTAAGACCACTGAGAGACAGACCGCACACTCTGACCACTGAGAGACAGACCGCTCACTCTGACCACTGAGAGACAGACCGCTCACTCAGACCACTGAGACAGACCGCCCACTCAGACCATTGAGAGACAGACTGCTCACTCAGACCACTGAGAGGCAGACCGCACACTCAGATCACTGAGAGACAGACTGCTCACTCAGACCACTGAGAGACAGACCTCTCACTAAGACCACTGAGAGACAGACCGCACACTTAGACCACTGAGAGACAGACCGCTCACTCTGACCACTGAGAGACAGACCGCTCACTCAGACCACTGAGAGACAGACCTCTCACTCAGACCACTGAGACAGACCGCCCACTCTGACCACTGAGAGACAGACCGCTCACTCAGACCACTGAGAGACAGACCTCTCACTAAGACCACTGAGAGACAGACCGCACACTCTGACCACTGAGAGACAGACCGCTCACTCTGACCACTGAGAGACAGACCGCTCACTCAGACCACTGAGACAGACCGCCCACTCAGATCACTGAGAGACAGACCGCTCACTCAGACCACTGAGACAGACCTCTCACTCTGACCACTGAGAGACAGACCGCTCACTCAGACCACTGAGACAGACCGCCCACTCAGATCACTGAGAGACAGACCGCTCACTCAGACCACTGAGAGACAGACCTCTCACTAAGACCACTGAGAGACAGACCTCTCACTAAGACCACTGAGAGACAGACCGCACACTTAGACCACTGAGAGACAGACCTCTCACTAAGACCACTGAGAGACAGACCGCACACTAAGACCACTGAGAGACAGACCGCACACTTAGACCACTGAGAGACAGACCGCTCACTCTGACCACTGAGAGACAGACCGCTCACTCAGACCACTGAGAGACAGACCTCTCACTCAGACCACTGAGACAGACCGCCCACTCTGACCACTGAGAGACAGACCGCTCACTCAGACCACTGAGAGACAGACCTCTCACTAAGACCACTGAGAGACAGACCGCACACTCTGACCACTGAGAGACAGACCGCTCACTCTGACCACTGAGAGACAGACCGCTCACTCAGACCACTGAGACAGACCGCCCACTCAGATCACTGAGAGACAGACCGCTCACTCAGACCACTGAGACAGACCTCTCACTCTGACCACTGAGAGACAGACCGCTCACTCAGACCACTGAGACAGACCGCCCACTCAGATCACTGAGAGACAGACCGCTCACTCAGACCACTGAGAGACAGACCTCTCACTAAGATCACTGAGAGACAGACCTCTCACTAAGACCACTGAGAGACAGACCTCTCACTTAGACCACTGAGAGACAGACCGCACACTTAGACCACTGAGAGACAGACCGCTCACTCTGACCACTGAGAGACAGACCGCTCACTCAGACCACTGAGAGACAGACCTCTCACTAAGACCACTGAGAGACAGACCTCTCACTTAGACCACTGAGAGACAGACCGCACACTTAGACCACTGAGAGACAGACCGCTCACTCTGACCACTGAGAGACAGACCGCTCACTCAGATCACTGAGAGACAGACCGCTCACTCAGACCACTGAGAGACAGACCTCTCACTAAGACCACTGAGAGACAGACCTCTCACTTAGACCACTGAGAGACAGACCGTACACTTAGACCACTGAGAGACAGACCGCTCACTCTGACCACTGAGAGACAGACCGCTCACTCAGACCACTGAGAGACAGACCGCTCACTCAGACCACTGAGAGACAGACCTCTCACTCAGACCACTGAGAGACAGACCGCTCACTCTGACCACTGAGAGACAGACCGCTCACTCTGACCACTGAGAGACAGACCGCTCACTCTGACCACTGAGAGACAGACCGCTCACTCTGACCACTGAGAGACAGACCGCTCACTCTGACCACTGAGAGACAGACCGCTCACTCTGACCACTGAGAGACAGACCGCTCACTCTGACCACTGAGAGACAGACCGCTCACTCAGACCACTGAGAGACAGACCGCTCACTCAGACCACTGAGACAGACCTCTCACTCTGACCACTGAGAGACAGACCGCTCACTCAGACCACTGAGACAGACCTCTCACTCTGACCACTGAGAGACAGACCACAGTGAGAACCCAAAGGTCAATCCTAGAGGTGGCATGATAAAATGTTCTCATTCAAACAATGGTTAAGCCTGTGTGGTTCTCCTTGTATTTTCGCTTGTTCGCCTCGTCAAGTGTCTCCGAACTCATACACACGCTCAGATGGAGCTTGGGAAGTAACCTTCGCTTAGTCATAGTTCCAGGAATCTGAATGAGTCCTTACTGTAAGAGAATGCCCCATAGGCTCAATTATACCCTCACCACAGGCCTCTGTGTATGTGTGTGTGTGTGTTAATTGGCTGAGTGCTGGGTCTGGTGCTGAGTTCTGGAACAGAGCTGTACACAGAGACAGGAGACATCCACTCTCAGTTTGTCTCTTTAACCAGCAGTGATCACTGCTTTCTGCCTCCTCCAGCATGTGGCGATGGGCCCTCACTGACCATCAATACAGTTCACTGAGGGTCAGCTTCCTGGACACAGATCAGGCCGGGTCTGGCAATGAGCAGAAATGCAGGCTAACGCTTCCATTGAATCCTGTATTCTAAATGCACTGTGGTGGCTTGTACACAGAATATTATATAAAGTATTATAATGCTCAACGTAAACCTTCTTTATCTGTTACAGCTCGAATTCATGAACTCAGGTTGTGTGATGCACTATAACACTGATCACACATTAACCAAAATACCTTTGACATACCACAAACACTGAGCTACACATTCCACTGACACTGGACACTGCTTACAGTTTATTAATGGGCAGATATGATCATTTGTTATGGAATCTGATTATGTCACAAAGTCATAAACCCGTAACGTCTGCGTGTCCTGTTTATGTCCCATTCGAAAACCCTTGAACAAATCTATTCACTCATTCATTCATTGTCTGTAACTGCTTATTTAGTTCAAAGTCACGGTGGGAACTCCTACCAACATGTGTTTTTAGACCATGGGAGGGACCCGGAGCAGGTGATGGAAACCCACACAGACATGGAGAGAACACACCACACTCCTCAGGGAGCGGGGCTCAAACCCACAACCCCAGAACCCTGGAGCTGTGTGACAACGACACTACAAATCCAACTAAAGCTGTTTACGTTAACTTTATCACACACCTGAATATCTGACTCTGCAGGAACCAGAGAGAGAGATGAAGCTAATGAGTCCGTCCCTCTGGTCCACTCTCAGGCCGTGTCCATGGAAAGATGGAAGCAGCCTCGTGGTTGATTGGACACAAGAAGCCAGCCTCAGGTAATCAGACACAAGCTCATTCTGCATCAGTACACTCCTCTACAGCACACGCTTGTGTCCCGTCAGCAGCTCGGAGAAGACACACAGGGCTGAACTTCCTCGAGTTCACTCAGCGTTAGGTTTAATAAGCCCTCCTGAGTAAGGACACCGCGTGTGGCATACAGCAGCGGTCAAAAGTTTGGGCACAAGTGTGACTGATTGAGTGAAGACACCAAACTGGTGTGTATGAATCTCTCTAGAGAAAATATTAAATACATGGAAAACGTAAGTCAGGGTTTGGTTGTTTGTATTGTTTATTTAGAATTTTGGGTCCAAGCCTAATTTCAGGTGTGTTATTACATAGTTTGGATGTAAATTTCCTTTACATACCCACAACACAGTTATATAACTGAAGTGTCATTGTAAGTTGTTGGTGCCCAAGTTGAAGAAACCGCTCAACAATGAAACTCATGGGAAAAACAGGGTAAAGTGTGAGAAGCATGGAAAAAATACACTGTAAATATAGCATAGGTACACAATAAACAGGTGGATCATATCGTACAGTGTTACCAAATGTCTTTGTTATTGTTGTAAAATGCAGAGAATAAAGAACGCAGGCCTATGGGTTGTATGCAAACTTTTGCTGGATGCTTTCAGCAGGTCTCAGTGTATCCAGCCTAATCAGCACTAATCCGGGCACTTGTGAGCGAGCATACTTTAAGAGTATTTGTGCCACGAGGCACATTCATTGCGCTGATGCCATGTGGATTCTGTCCAGAATATCATAAACGATGTAATCAAGTGGCATCACGGCCATAACTGCGCTCTCGTTTCTGAGGTCTTGCGATGCATATGAAAATTTAATCAGGCCACTTATTTTCGGTAATGGAGACAAAATTGGATTACTCTCTGTGTCTGATCTCGACCGAGGGACGACTCCACACACTTTCTGTGGTGCTTTTAGCTCCTCTTTAAAGCCTCAGAGCTAATGAGGTTAATTGGAAGTTTTTCGATGTGGCTTAATGACTCAGAAGGGCGAGTGTGGTATTAGAGACATGAGCTCCATCCCCACAATGCACTGAGGTTCTGTCCATCCTTGGCCTTGTGATTGGCTGAATAGCAATGAAGTAATTACCCTCCCCGGCCTGGGCCTGGTCACTGATCTCTGTGGAAGGGCAGCTGGATCTGCAGAGGTTAATTTCCTGACCTCAGACCATGAGCAGATACTGTACTGCCCCAGCTGGCTGTGTCTGGTGGAAAAAAACCAGAGGATAATTCCTTGCTTGGCGTCCAGGGACAAAGGCAAGGTTTTCCATCACAGGTCTCAGTTTTCAGCTTCTTTACATATCATCCCCACAGGCCTTGTTCAGATTGCTTATCGGAAGTAAGATCTGAAAACATCTGTGAATATCTTCTTCGCATCCTGGGCTGAGAATAACAAGGTTCCAGTGACCGTGTTTTGTTTTTGCATCATGTGGTTATATAAACATGCTCTTTACAGTGCTGGAGTAAGGAAAAGACACAGTCTCTTAATTCAGTGGTGCACACTAAGCCAAGGTCATTTTTGTCAGTGAATTTTGGCTCCTGTAAGTTTAATCCAGTCCAAATAAGTCCTTAACTACACCCATGATTCTGGACAGAGCATCAACATCATTTTTAATTTTGCTGATGACACCACTGTTCTGGGCCTTATCATGGATGGTGATGGGTCAGTCTGCAGAAAGGAGGTGAATGCCCTGTCACAGTGGTAACAGGATAGCGTTCTCAGTCACTATGGATCTTTACAGGCTGTGGGACATGCTCTACTGTTCATCAAAGGAGCTGCAGGGGAAAGAGTCAGCACTGTTCAATACAACCTGATCTGGCCACTTCACACAGACAAGGGGTAAGTCTTAGTACAGATTCTAAGAAGATTCACACTAAAATGGCTGCATCACTGTCTGGAAGCTAAGACCCTCCAGAGTGGGTGAGAACAGACAAAAAACAAAAATACAAAAAATTATTTTTTATTATAAAATATGCTTAAGAATGAGTTGCATTTTTTTGTTGTTGTTGTTGGTTCTACTCTTTCTACTCAAAATGTGATGACTCAAATACATGCAGACGATTGTAGATCTTAATGTCACTGACTATAGGTCACAGCATGATCTACGTCTCTGGCATTTAATTATTATCACTGGTAATGCTGGAATAAGACGCATTAATCTTATCTTAACTAATCTTGCAAGCAAATAAGTCGCTTAGAAATGAGAATAAATAAATAAATAAATAATTTTCAGTCTCTTTCAGCTGTTGAACATCCATCATGATACAAGGATTTGATTAAGGTCATTCTGAGAGGGTTTTATGCAATGAAGTAATACTGATTGAACAGAAAATAGATCGGAATGCTATAATTGTAGCCGCTGAGTTCAGTCTTGCGATTGCATATTGTTAGTATATATATATGTGCCTAGTTGTTCTTATGAAAATGCTGCTAAATGGGAGTCGTTGTTTTCCTTGTGGATGTTTACAGCACTGAAGGAAGTTGTTTAGTTCTCTTCTTGTTGGTTTTTTAGGCCTGTTGTCTTGTCTTTGAAATGCATATCTTGTGGTAATCAGAGTTTTTCCAGAACAAGTGAAGTCCTCTCTTGCTCTATTTGCATTTGTTATAATGTAGATAATAATGGTAGCCTACAAGACTGGTGGCTCTTCTACTTTCTATGAACTATAATCCTGACAGCACCACTGACCAGCCACGATGTCTGAGGAATGAGCACCCTGCACACTCCCTGTTTATCAGACCCTCCATCTGGTTAACTGTATGGCAGCATCACATCCTGAACCAACAGGTTAAAGAATATCTTACATCTGCAAGCCATCAGGATGCTGAACAAGCCCTCAGGACACCTTCAGCATGAAAAACTGCTCCACAATCATTTCATCTCATAATCTCATCTGCTGCTGAGGACTTTTATGAGCTTGGGAAATGACACTTTGCTGCTATGGGCTTGGAAGAGAAATAGGTGCAAATACACTTTTATAAAATGGCAGTGTACTGTTGTAAAATGAAGAATACTGTATTATATTCTGGTTTCTCCAGGGCAGCAGGGGGACTCTACAGGTCCTTACATGGCTCTGGGGTCTCGGGGTCCTGGTCTGATACTTGTCTCTGGTTGCTATCTGTGAGGAGTGTGGTGTGTTCTCCCAGGGTCTGTGTGGGTTTCCTCCGGGTGCTCCGGTTTCCTCCCACAGTCCAAAAAACACATGTTGGTAGGTGGATTGGCGACTCAAAAGTGTCCGTAGGTGTGAGTGTGTGAGTGAATGTGTGTCTGTGTTGCCCTGTGAAGGACTGGCGCCCCCTCCAGGGTGTATTCCTGCCTTGCGCCCAATGATTCCAGGTAGGCTCTGGACCCACCGCGACCCTGAACTGGATAAGGGTTACAGAAAATGAATGAATGAATGAATGAAAATGGCAGTGTATTGTTGTAAAATGGAGAATACTGTATTATATTCTGGTTTCTCCAGGGCAGCAGGGTCCTTACATGGCTCTGGGGTCTCGGGGTCCTGGTTTGATACTTGTCTCTGGTTGCTATCTGTGAGGAGTGTGGTGTGTTCTCCCAGGGTCTGTGTGGGTTTCCTCCGGGGGCTTTGGCTTCCGCCCAAATTCCAAACACACACATGTTGCTAGGTTCAGCTGTGTGGAATTATACATGTGTGTGTGTGAGTGAATGGGTGAGTGTGAGAAACGGTCCACAGGTGTGTGTGTGTGTTTGAGTCACAGTCCACCACACGTCAGTCACAGTTGGCATGTGGTAAAATTGCTGTAGACGTTGGTTCCATTCCCCTCAGATTCGTAGCGTGTTCTTGTGCGTGTGACGCGGGAGGCCTGGTAAAATGCAGCCCGCAGGATAAAGCCACATCCCAAATTAACAAATGAAATACTAATTGGTTTCTTTGTGGAGCTGAGAGCCTATTCAGCTGAGCACAAAACATAATTTGTGATGAATACCATGGTATTGAGGAAGTGACCCATGCTGTGACATGCTCCTTGTTGCTATGGCAGCCCATCCAGTGACTCTCTCTCGGCTCTAATGGAGTGTGCCACGTTTTTAATGGCATTGCTTCAGGTAGGAGGTCCGCCCCCTGCCTTTGGTCCCGTGTGAAAACGTTCAGAGGTTTGTGGGTTTTCTGCTGTGTTTGAAACTCTCGGGAAAGTTGTGAACAATGCGGCATTGTTTGGGCGAGTGGTCAGCGGCCTGGGCAGCGTGTGTGTGTTGCTGGAGTGAATTGTCAGGCCTGTGTTTAAGTGGGTGTGTGTTGGTCCAGGCCTGGAGTGTTAGACAGTGTGGAGTGTGGGTCTAATGGTTTCATGTGAAGTGTGGGTGTGATAAAGTGCTGTACTCTGCATTCTGAGGTTTGTTTTTTGTGTGGACGAGTGTAGGCATGCGTATGAAGTGCTGGT
Source organism: Hoplias malabaricus (assembly GCF_029633855.1). Taxonomy (NCBI): domain Eukaryota; kingdom Metazoa; phylum Chordata; class Actinopteri; order Characiformes; family Erythrinidae; genus Hoplias; species Hoplias malabaricus. Next base: position 8,667,211 of record NC_089806.1, read on the forward strand.
TTGATGTTTTGGAGTTTGTGGTTGTGTGTGTGCGTAGATGCATGTGTGTGTGAGGGTGGGAGGGTATTGATATTTGTTTTTTGTAGTTTCTTTTTTATTTATTTTATTAAGTTAGGACTGTGCTAGTAACTGTCGTAGTAATTGTGTGTGTGTGTGTGTGTGTGTGTGCGTGCCAGTCCACTCTTTAGGCTCAGCTGTGTGCTGTTGGTTTGCTGTAACGGACTCTTTGAGCGATTGGTCACGCCTTCCCTGGGCCTGCTGCCTCGGCACATGCCAGCTCAGCTCTTAGCACCCAGCGCTGACTCTCTGTGTGCCAGACGGCCTCTCTACAGCCCCTCAGCCCACTGCTGCGGCCCCACAATGCACCTCACCACACACACCCAACCCGCCAGAATACACATGGGCCCGAAGGGCATGCAAGACCCCCACAGGATACACACACACACACACATAACACCCATCAGCACTGCAGGCTATTCATTAGCCAGAGTCATCCGGAGTTCAGACCTCAGAGCGATGTTCATATGGACTCCATACACCACACTTACAGTAATAACCATTAACACCCATCAGTGTGCCCCATATATTTACTGTGTGGAGGCCCACATTCAGTCCTCTATCTGTTTCATTTCCAGTCAAATATGGTTTTGTTTGACATTAGGAAAAGAAGAGGAAAATGGAAAGGAAACAAGGGAAAAGCAAACATCTCAGACCTGGTCTCAGCAGAACTGTCCTCGTCAGACGAGCCGCGCTCCACTTCAGATCTGAACACACCCACGACTCCTTACGTCTGTCCTTCTGTGAGAACAACTCACTCAGCACTGTGGGTCTGCAAGGATGTGGAGCTGGTGAGAAGCTGGCACAGGGAAAAGAGAACAAACACAAAACAACAGCATCCGCTGCTGGTGTTTCTCAGAACAGTGGACTGACCAGGACCACAGGTTCTTAGACAGGACCACAGAGAGGACTGTGTCCTCTGTGTGTGTGTGTGTGTGTGGTTCTAAGACAGGGACCATGTGCTTAGAAAACAATGTAAGCTGTAGTAAAGGTGACAGTGGACGCTGCAAACACTGAGACTTTCAGTTAAAGGTTTTCCGTTCCCTCTTTCTTTCTCTCATTCATTCGCTCTCTTTCACTTTTTATCTGTTTTTCATATTTTTTCAGTTTGTCTTTCTTTCTTCATAACTTCTTTCAACTTTATTTGTTTTACCTTTTATCATCCATCAATGCTTCTTTCTTTCTTTCTTTCTTTCTTTCTTTCTTTCTTTCTTTCTTTCACCTCAGACTGAAGTACAGATTTTGTTCTAACTGTAGATACAGTTCTCGGTACTCAGTTTACTTCATCAATTCTCATTGACTTTTTAGCCTCTCAGCTCCAGCGTGTGCTAGCGTCTGGCTTGGGTAGCCAGCTGGTGTGTCCTCACTGTGTGTGTGTGTGTGTGTGTGTGAGAGAGAGAGAGAGAGAGAGAGAGAGAGAGAGACAATCTGCCTTTCTTTGTCCACCTCTATTTCCCTCCATCCACTCACTGTTCTGGTCAGTGTAAGGCTTTTGGCTGTAATTTTGTGCACGATGCTGAAAACTGGCCTCAGGTTCCGTCTCAAAGCCACTGCCATTTTTTCTTCTTGTTCCCTCTGAAAAAAATCACAGCTTTAAGAGATGTTTATGCGACGGGGACAGTCCTGTGCAGTCGTTAGGAGCCTCAGTTCACATGTTTTGAACTTTTGTGGTTATGTTTATGGTCAGGGTTGGAGTTAGTATTGGAGCGTTACAGTCGCAGTCGGAAGTTGTAGTTCACAGTTGTAGTCATGGATAATGTAAGGGCAAAACCTGAATGCAAGTGTATGTATTGGCCCCACAATGCATGAAAACAAGTCTATGTAAGTGTGTGTGTGTGTGAGAGGGAGTGCATGCTTGCAGACCCTGTGCAGGCTGTGCTCACATGGGGCCGGGGTAGGTAACTAGCAGGAGCGGGGTAGGCAGGGCTCATTTGCATAATTATGCCCTGTTTCCTGGAGCTGCATCAGCGGTCACCACGGCGACCTCCTCCAGCCTTTCAGTCGGACCTAAGCAAGCACAGAACTTTTGCCAAATAACCAATCCTATGTGTGTGTGTGGGTGTGGGTGTGTTTTGTTGCATTATGTAAAATACAGCAAACATATTTAATGACCACCTCACAACCTAGTAATAACTACACTGTAGCTGTTTACTGTGTATACTTTACAATATATATTCATTCATAGTAACTCTAAACTCATTTTGATGGTCTCCTTGAGCAGGGATTCCTGGACTATGTTTTTCTTTTGGAGTCCAGGACAAGGCTTAATCCTTCTTTATGAAAAATAATCCACTGAATTTTTACACACAAAGACATATTTGCTGGTTAGAGAAGTAGCTTAAATCTATGTCATTGCTTAATGCTAACTGTCCTGGGTATCTTTAATACCTGCAGCAGAGTTTCAGAATCAGTGAAAATATGTGTGGTGTTCCTCAAGGCTCAGTTTTAGGACCACTGCTATTGGTTAAAACTATCTACATCGGCTGTATATGTGAATAGTTAAAAACACTTTATCTGAGCCATGGTTTTGTTTCCAAAAGTCACTGTATACATTTCCTCTGTTTCTTGCGATAACATCGATTTTTTTTTTTGGATGTTGCAGACCAAACCAGACGTTTGATTTGCTGTAGGACACTGTTGCTGCTTGTGCAACCTCACAACAAACGTTTGGTCCTGATTATCTGAAAACAACAGATGGCTCATCTCTTCATTTTCAGATTTAGCCTTTCTGCTTGCTACGGCTCGATTTCCTTTACCAAACAGAGAGCATCGCAACTCCCAGAGGTCTGCAGAGTCCACTGTATATTTCAGACTCTCTCTCTCTCTATCTCCCTCTATTCCTTTATTCCTCTTTCTCTTTCTTTCCCGCTTTCCTTCATTCTGCTCATTGGAAATTCATTCTGAACAGCTTGTTATTATCTTGGCCCCTGAATCGTTGAATAGATTTACAAGCATTAGGGCCGGGGCATTGTGAGGGGCGTGTGTGGAGGAGGTCCGGCCCTTTTGTCTGCTGTGTGTGTGTGTGTGTGTGTGTAATCAGCTGCCCCCCTTCCTCCAAACACACACACACACAGCCGTCTGTTAGCCACACACTGAAATATTGCCCAGGCCTCAGACCCTGTACAATGGGCGTGTGCCGGCTTTGAGACGCTGTCATTCCAAACAAGTAAGTGCTTAACACACACAGAATAGTCCCACACACACTCACGTACACACACTCGTGAGTATACCACTGTTTAATAACTAACCCCTCTCTTCTTGGAATGCTTTAGGCCTCATTAGATGTTGTGAGTTGTGTGAACTGACTGCTTGTTCTTGGAGTTACAGGTGAAAAGGCTTCACACAGATCAAATGAAGGAATGAATGCACTCCTCCTCAACATTTTGAAATTAACTGTTGTTTGCCAGGGCGGCACGGTGGCACAGCAGGTAGTGTCGCAATCACACAGCTCCAGGGTGACTGTCTGTGAGGAGTTGGTGTGTTCTCTCTGTGTCCGCGTGGGTTTCCTCCGGGTGACTGTCTGTGAGGAGTGTGGTGTGTTCTCCCTGTGTCCGCGTGGGTTTCCTCCGGGTGACTGTCTGTGAGGAGTGTGGTGTGTTCTCCCTGTGTCTGCGTGGGTTTCCTCCGGGTGACTGTCTGTGAGGAGTGTGGTGTGTTCTCCCTGTGTCTGCGTGGGTTTCCTCCGGGTGAGTGTCTGTGAGGAGTTGGTGTGTTCTCTCTGTGTCTGCGTGAGTTTCCTCCGGGTGCTCTGGTTTCCTCCCACAGTCCAAACACACACGTTGGTAGGCGGATTGGTGACTCAAAAGTGTCCATTGGTGTGAGTGTGTGAGTGAATGTGTGTGTGTGTGTTGCCCTGTGAAGGACTGGCGCCCCCTCCAGGGTGTATTCCAGGGTAGGCTCTAGACCCACCGCGACCCTGAACTGGATAAGGGTTACAGATAATGTTAGTATAAAAAGTAATACGAGTTTTACAATAATTAGCGATAGTCTGTGTGTGAATGTGTTGGTTTATCTCTCTCCGTGTGGCGGTCCAGTATTAGCTGATGTTATCATTATGAATACTTTATTATGTTAAATCAAATGTGCTGTTGATCAAGGAGAACATCTGCAAACAATCTTTGTTCTTCACACTCACTGCTAATTTTAGGAAAGAAAACATTAACCCTCTTTATGTTTGTATTTTCTTAGTTATATATGATTTTTTTAAAGCACCACACTTTTTGAGAAGATAAATTATTTTACATAATAATAATAACCTGAGGTGCCTGAAGCTTCGTACAGTACTGTAACTGCAGTATTAGTTCTCACAGTAGTAATATATTTATTATTAGTTGTTTACACTGGTAAACAGCAGAGTACTGGCAGCAGTAACGTTATTACTGGTAGCACTTTCAGGAGAGGGGACAGTAAAGTGTTCTTTATGTGGTCATTATTTTAACCCTGTCTTTACAGTAACATCCCTTTACCGCCCCTCCCCCCCTTCACTGAGCTGCAGTGAAACATCCTCGAGTGTGTAATTGAAGCCTACAGTGCGTCTTTTCCTGTTGACTTTATCTGTGTGTGTGTGTGTCAGTGAAAGCTCCTGCCAGTAGCACCTGCCGTACTGGAAAATGCCTGGAGGTTGTGTTTGATTGGCCGTGGGCAGACGCTGCCTCTGAAAGAATGACTGTTTACTCTCTGCTTTTCTCTCGTTCACCCTTTGTCTGAGTGTAGGAAAGATAAGAGCAGACACGCGTCTCTCTCTCTCTCTCTCTCTCTCTCTCTCTCTCTCTCTCTGCAGGTGTGTGTGTGTGTGTGTGTGTGTGTGTGTGTGTTACAGGAGTGTTTATGGTGTGACAGAGTTGGAGAAGTACAAGATTGTTTTGATAACAGAAGTAAAGTTATGGAACATCAATATTCTTTGTATTCGCTAAACACACACACACACACACACACACACGTATTGATACTAGGATTCGGTTCTTCCAAGAGATACTCATTTTGAATGATGGGCTAGTTGTGTGTCTGCATTCTTATTGAGTAAAAACATCCGGAAAGAAAAGAAAATAGAAATATTTCTGACAGCTACAATATTGTCTGTATTCATTAGAACAAAACTTCAACTCTGATTTTCTTTAGGAGAAAATGTTCTTGTTTTTAAAATATTTTCATTTATTTGCTGCTGAGCGTCATCATCTTCCCACAGTGCATCATTTCTCCAGGTAAACAAACTAACACGCCTCATCGTCCACTCAACAGAAAACAAGTTTCACTGGACCACACCCTTCCTCCATTGTTTCGGGGTCCAGTTTCCTCGTGTGTCAAAGAGCCTTGGGCGTCCATGACCCTGTCACTGGTTCCCCAGGTTGTGGAGCACTTTTGGGGTTATTTAGAGGGAACAGAAATATTAACGTTGTACACTACTGTGAACTTGGTGCAGTAATTTAGCAGCAAATGGACACCAGTTGATTGTCAGTGGCATAGTTCAATGTTTCAAAATAGTATTGTGTGTGTGTGTGTGTGTGTGTGTGTGTGTGTTCAGTCGAGTCACTGGCTGTTGATGGTCAGAGAGACTGGGTGAAGAAGCTGCTGCATGGTCTGGCTCAAATGATTCTGTGCCTTTTTCCAGATGGTATGAATGTGAAGAGCGCGTGTGTGTGTGTATATATATATATGAATGTGTGTGTGTGTGTGTGTGATCTTTCACAATGCCAGTTGCTTTGCTGAAGTAGCGTATGTTGTAAATGTCAGTGATGGAGGGGAGAAAGACGCTGATGACCTTCTCAGGTTTCCTCACTGTACTCTGCATGGGCTTGCGATTTGAGGTGGTGCAGTGATGCAGCTGCTCTGGATGCTCTTGTTGGTCCCTCTGTAGCACGGGGTGAGGGTCGGAGGAGGGGCAAATGTGCTCACGATGATCTCCACGGTGGGTGGAGCCGTTGATGTTCGGTGGATAGTGATCTGAGACAGGTTGTTGTTTAGCTGCTGCACCTGCTGTCTGCGGAGGAGCTGGGTTTCCACCCAAAATGTTCATAATTTTATACGCAATAAAGAAATATCAGCAGAAAAACACAAAATACATACACCGCTTTCATACACCGCACTTTTTTTTTGTGAATAAACTCCAGATGACGCAGGCTCATTTAATCAGAGGTGGCATCGAAACGAAGGAGATGGAGAGATCTGAGCGGGATTTTGCTTTGATCTGTATATTTTCAACAGTCGTTTATATAAAAAACTTGATTTAATATTTATTTGTTGAGGCGTATGTTTCATTTCTGGAGCCTGTTTCTTAATGTTTTGAGGGGAAAGTAAAATGCTGTGTGGAGTCTATGGCTCCGCCGCGTTCTGTGTCTCATGCCTTTCCAACTTTACCACCTCATTCAAGCATTGATTTTTGACCTTTTTATTTATTTATTTATTTTTTTGTAACAAATTTTGGTCCTTCATTTTGGACCATTCCGTTTTTTTGGGGATTTTTTTTATGCATTTTCATAATTCACAAAAATGAAGTGGATGGAAAACCCACTACTGACTAGCCGTTCTTGCTGATGAGACCCACCACGGTGGTGTCATCAGCAAACTTCACAATGTGATGTCAGCTGTGACAAGCCTCTCAAAATGACTTCATAATGATTTTGTGAGTGCAACAGTCACTGAGGCAGGACTCCAACACCTTCTTTGGCAGATTGCACATTGAGATGAGAGTGCTGTTCTAGGTGATGTTGTAAACCTCAGTGAAGCCCTCTAAGCACTCTACCGTGGGAAGAGGAGTGGTCTTCCTCAACACTGTGTCTTCCATGTGTAGTAGTAGTTTGGTGCATCAGGAAGGGAGGCATCACTGACACAGGCAGGTGGTGTTGTCTTGTAGTTGGCTATGATTGGATACCCCGCCAAGTCATTGTAGATGCTCTGATCAAGTGCCCTCTTCGCCTCGAATGGTCTGGGTCGAATGCAAACTCTGATATTAAGCACGTTGGTGCATTACTGAGGTAAATAAAAAGGTCTGTATCTATCTGACAGTCACAAATTCCATCAGCGATGTGCAGTAACTAGAAACAAGCATAGAATTCTTGCATTGCTCCTTGTAGATGTAAACACACAGGCCATGACCCCAAGCTCAGTTTCTGTTGGTATGAAATGGAGAGCAGGATAGATGGGAGTGCCGGCCGGGTTGGTTTTTTTTAGCTTAGCACCTACTCCTCCCTGATTACAACACTGTAATAGTCTCTCTCACTGCTCGCAATGTCCCCTCTTCCAGCCACTGACATCTGGCAATACCATGGTCTGGAGGCCTGGTCTCCATGTCTTTTTGTTTGTTTGTTTCCAGAGGTGTAGGAGTGTCTGATGATGATATACAGGAACAAACAAATAAACAATGAACAAATAAACAAACAAATTAAATAATTAAAAAAAACACAATTTTTTGTCTGGAGCAGCTGCTGAGCTTTACTCATGCAGCCATCTTGGATCAGATGTCATTGTAATCAGAAAATCAGTTTTATTTACTTCCCCTGTCAGTGGTTTTAATCTTTTGGCTCATAAGGGTAAAAACGGAACACATGTGTGACCCAAAGTCTATCAATTAAAAACTGATTTGTGTGTCAGACACTTCTTTTGAAGCAAGATGTGTTATAGTGTGGCACACTTGGAATTGTGTGTGCGTGTGTGTGTGTGTGTGTGTGTGTGTGTGTGTGTGTGAGAGAGAGAGAGAGAGAGAGAGAGAGAGAGAGAGAGAGAGAAAGCCTTTATCTGCTGTTATCTCTCCTGGCTCGCTTTGCAGCTGCACTCCACCTGTCACTCACCCACAGGGAGTGATGTGTGTGGGCTGAGCCTTTTGTGTGTGTGTGCGTGTGTGTGTGCGTCTGTGTGAGTTTACAGGAAGTTACAGTATTGTACAGCAGTGCACTAATGGAATGTGTGATGGAGTGAATACAGCAGTGCCCTGAAAACAGACATTTTTATCCCCGTTCATCAAATGACCAACAGATTTATCGAGATTTAACAGCAGAGTGCCCTTCTCTTTCTGAAAGCTTTGATCCGTGTGTGTGTGTGTGAGAAGGTGGGTGGGGGTTCTCCCTCTCTCAGTGTATGTGTGCATTTGTGTGTGTGTGTGTGTGTGTGTGGGTGGGTGTGTGGGTGTGTGTGTTTGTTTCTGATGGTCTCCAAGCTGTGCTTGTAACTGTAGGTTAGTTAAGGTTTACACTTGACCACATTAATTTAATTTTGATGTATTTTCCAGAGGCAATTACACTGTTTAATCATTTGGGAACCGAGGATACCAGTTGTTCTTCAAGTGGAATCTTGGCTTATTTTTGCTTGATACAAGATTTCAGCTGTTCAACATGGTCTCCGTCGCCTGACTCTCTTCTTCATGATGTACCGTAGGAGGCAGGTGTGGACGCAGGCAGCACGGTGGCTTGGTGGTTAGCACGACTTTCCATGTTCTCCCGGTGTCTGAGAGGGTTTCCTTCCGGGGTCTCCGTGTTCTTCCCATAGTCCATAAACATGGAGGTTCTGTGAATTGGCTTTTCTAATAACTGTCCTGGTGTGTGTGTGTGTGTGAATATGTGTGTGTGTGCCCAGATATGGACTGGTGCTCTGTCCTGGGTGAAACCCTAGTGCCTGATGCAGTCCTCCAGGCGGACCGTCGTTCCTGGTCGAGAGTACGCTGTGTGCGTTTGGCTGCCGCTTCTCGCCAATGTGTGGATTGAATATTGAGTGTTGATGGTAAAGTGACATTAGGTTTCTAGACACGTGCTAATATTAACATTTTTATTTAATATTTATACTTTACATTTGTATATTATACTCTATATTTGTAGCGTATAAGATTTACCTGTTGTCTATAGCTGATGTTGTCCACTTGCTGTATGTCTGAGTGTCATGGGGCATTAAGCTTTGTGTGTGCGTGTTTGGTCAGGGGAGTTGGTTGCTAGGTGGAAGCAGGTGCAGCCCAGGTGTGTGTGTGTAAGTGTGTGTGTGTTTGAGAGCTTTCACTTGCAGCATGCAGCCTCATTGCCACTACACAACACCTGCACCCCCCCCGCCCCCCCCCCCAACTTACACACACTCATACAGGTGTACACAGCCTAAAATTAATTTTTATTTGTGTTTTCTTGGGGCATTTTTGGACTGTGATGTAGCATGGTCAAAATCGGTAGCAGTTCCTGGTCTATGTTGGGGACCTACTTAATTTACTACACAATGGTTCCATTGCACTTTCTAATCAACATCAACAAATCAACATGAGGTGGTTACAGACACTAGAGGCCTGCAGTTAGAAGACACTGAGCTGCTTTATGAACCTTGTTTTTAATTCTACAGTATCACCAATTAGTGTTTCTAGTGTCTCAACAGAGCTAAGGGTCTGAGGATGTGCTTTTCACACACTTACTGACCACAGTTAGCCACTGACCCAGTCTCAGCCACAGATGCCCTCCGCCCCCCCCCACGCGTTGACAGAGAGTCTGATACCTTCAGTGCACGAATCTGACTTCACTATCAGGACTCTGCTGGTCACATTCTGACTGGCTCTCTGTACCCCCACGTATACGCACTTCTGTGTAAGGTTTGGCACTGGCTCTTCTACTGTTTCAACATGAAGGACTGCCTCCACACGCCATGCCAAAAAAAATAATAGACTTTTGACTGGTGCTTTTGCGTGACAGTCAAGTTTCTCTTCTTTGGTACACATCCAACTAACGCAGTGATCAACCGTGTTCACTGGAATTCCCTAAGCATTGTGGGAAACTGAGTTCCCCTGGAATTTCTTTTTATAATTCAGACACCACGTTGAAGACCCCAGAGTTCCTCAGTAGTGCCCCAAGCCAGAAAATCAGGGAATCTCGCGGAATTCCAGAGATGTAGTCAACTCCGTGAATGACAGTTGAATGAGTAACAAAGTGCATTATGGGTGTGTGATGTTCCGTTAATGGGGAACATCGCTGAGCAACGGAGAACAAAACTTACCAGACGTTGGACACTCTGGAGAAATGCAGCCTAAAATAACAGCAGCTCTTGGGAGTTAAAAACAAAGACTCAAAGGCTGCTCGGCACACAGCGAAAACACTGACTGCTAACATTACTGCAGTGTGGAGAGGTGTAGTTCCCACTGTCTTTAATCTGCTCTGTGTGATTAAACGCTGAGTGAGAGCGTTTGAGTAGATTACTCTGGTTTTATTCTGTTTACACTGGCTTCTTACTAAGTCCTGTGTTGACTACAGAGTCTTGCTTATGACATGAAATGCTCTTAAAATAAGAGTTTACTGTGGATGAACGAGCAACATTTATTGTCACCTTGCCCCTTGGAACTAAGTTACAGGGTGTAGTGGTTAAACTATGAATTATCATAGCTTTTAGATGAGAAAATATTGACGTTTCTGCTTTAATTTTTTTTTTCATCCGTTTCTCAGCGTCTCACTGGTGATTCACAATGCGCTCATAACACTCTGTCGTCTTACCACTGCACCCTACCCCTCTGTACCAACAAGAACTGAGACCCCCTACCCCAAGTCAATTACACTGTTTTCCAGAGGCGATTACACTGTTTAATCATTTGGGAACTGAGGATACCAGTTGTTCTTCAAGTGGAATCTTGGCTTATTTTTCTTGATACAAGATTTCAGCTGTTCAACATCATCTCCGTCGCCTGACTCTCTTCTTCATGATGTACCGTAGGAGGCAGGTGTGGATGCAGGCAGCACGGTGGCCTGGTGGTTAGCACGACTTTCCATGTTCTACCTGTGTCTGAGAGGGTTTCCTTCCGGGTTCTCTGTGTTCTTCCCATAGTCCATAAACATGGAGGTTCTGTGAATTGGCTTTTCTAATAACTGTCCTGGTGTGTGTGTGTGTGAGCAACATTTATTGTCACCTTGCCCCTTGGAACTAAGTAACAGGGTGTAGTGGTTAAACTATGAATAATTATCATAGCTTTTAGATGAGAAAATATTGACGTTTCTGCTTTAATTTTTTTCATTCGTTTCTCAGCGTCTCACTGGTGATTCACAAGGCGCTCATAACACTCTGTCGTCTTACCACTGCACCCTACCCCTCTGTACCAACAAGAACTGAGACCCCCTACCCCGAGGCAAACTGGAAAGATAGGGCTATGTGGTAGGGACAAGGGGTGAAATGCGGTTGGACATTCGATTGACCCCATTCATAATCAACAGCAGCACTAACACTACGCCCAGTGCCCTGCTCTGAAGACCTGACCCCCACACGTTTACATTAAACACCATCACTGAGAATGAGGTTTCACCTGGTGGTTAACTACACATTTTCAGTCATTTTCATTTTGGTTTAAAGCTCTTTGGACTGGTTTCCCACACCATGACGTACTCTAGTCCACTCTCTTTGTGGTGGTCCCCTTAAGGCCACATCTTCAGCACCTTAAGTTAAGGAACGTAAGTTTAACATATTCTATATTACTCGTAGATTTTAAAAGTTGTGTTGGTTTCATACGCTCAGTTGTCATCTCCAGGACCTTAGAGACTGTAGGTTTGAATGGAGACCCTGCCTTGACAGAAAAATGCAGTCCACAGGGTTTAATCTCCTAGGTTAGAAAGCTCCTCAGCGATCTCAGCAGAGAACTGAGCACAGCCACCTTAAACACATCACCAACGTAAATGCAGTCATTCATACACTCACCTGTAACTGTCTCATCCTGTTCAGGGTCATGGAGGGTCTGGAGTCACCCAGAATCACTGGACACCGGGCATCACACACTCACACACTCACACACCTGTGGACAGCCTCACGTGGACAAAATTATTTGGACCAACTGGAGCACCTGGAGGGAACCCACACAGACACTGAGAAAGCACACCACGCTCCTCACAGACAGTGACCCGAGGAGAACATCAAACCCAGACCCCGGGGCAGTGTAGCAGCGACAGTTACGTGAAACATGAAATCACCTGCATGTGAGGTGTAGGGTGTAAACAGGTGATCTGACTGTAAACAAGATCCCAGCAGACACCAAACACACACACCAACGGAATCTCCGCCTTTAATGTGAAGGCATTTTCCTCAAAAGTCAGAACTCTCCACTCACAATGACTGCTACTGACACTGGGACAGCTCAGCACACTTGGAGGAGAACACTAAAAACTAGTTCAGTTACATTACCCACAGAGAGCGAGCTTACCTGAGCACTACGTGGACTTTATGAGAGACGCCCCCCCCCCCCCCTCACACACCACCAGCACATGACTCAAGGACATGGCATATCAGATTTTGGATTGTTTATTATCATCACCATCATCATCATTAATAATATTATTATTGTTATTATTATTCATATTTGGACATGTAGCAATACTGGAGACACACAAGCACTGGAACCATCTTTAAAAAACTAAGTGGCCTATAGGGAATAGGCTAATGATTGTAAATCTATCTAACAGCAGTGGGGCAGCTCCTTTTTTCCTAGGCTATCGACACATGACTCGAGCCCACACTCGGCCGCTTCAACAGCTCGCCTAGCCCTAACCCACCCTCCACAGAATAATTTAAATAAAACATTTTTGTAATAAATAAATACATAATCGATAAATAAAAGCTGGTGAGTGCGCACACTCACACTTGGATTGATATAAAAATAATAAACACACCGTGTTAACGCACTTCAGGATAAATAAGACATTCAGTCAGCCCAGGGTTACAGGATTAAGGCAGGTTACAGCGGAGCCTCTGTGGAGAATTGCTTTTCTCTCAAGGCATTTCTGGCTACGCTAGATGGGGACGTTGGGGACAAGGGGGGAGGGGGGACAAGAAGGAAAGCTAGAGTCCAAAAGTCCACAGATTGACAAGCTCTATTAAAGCTAAAGTTATGCAGAAGTGGACAGGCCTGTGGACGGAAAGGCATCTTGCTGTATTGGCACACAGGTCTTCTTAGGTCTAGAAGCTACTGCAGAAGAAGTCTAGAAAAATAAGAATTTAACAGTCTAAACAGTGCTTTATTCGTCCTCCCCTGTAGGACAGCAGGATTTGGGGTCTCTGGAGTTCAGTCTCGGGGGTGGACACGCGCGTAAAAGGCACTGGATTAGTGCGTAAATGTTGCCTTTACGCGCTGCATCCGTGTGTAACAGTCACTTTACGCGTGCGTAAAAGGCGCAGGAGACGTGCGTAAAAGGGAGAAATGGGAGCGTATGAGGAGAGGATTGCGCTCTGATGGACACACAGTCACCCACCTGGAGCCGAAGCGCTGTCCAGCTCTCTGACGTGCTGGACACTGCGAGAAAGCAGAGATTTGGAGTTACGCGTGTCCCCGGCGTGCGTTAAGGCGCAGGAGCCGTGCGTAAACGGAGGCGAGGTGGCTGCGCTCAGCAGGCCGGGCGCACGGGCACCTGGAGCAGGATTACCTGCCTGTTCTCGGACGGGTGGCACTTATTGGTGTGGCGCGTGAGCGCGGGCGAGCTGTAGAAGATAGCCGGACAGTGCTTGCATGGGAACGCGCGCGTGGCGTGTCGGAGTCGCGCGTGCCTCTCCTGGCTGGCGCGGTTGGGGAGGGTCTCGCCGCAGATGGGGCACACGAACGCGTCCTGGGCGCTGAGGTTGAGCGGAGGCTGAAGTCCGGGCTGATGTTGGGGGGCCGTTTCCTTCTCCCCCTTCCCGTCTTCCTCCTGGCGGTGGTGGCTGTGGTGCGCGAGCACGTGCTTTCTCAGGTACGCGTGCCTCTTGAACCTCCTCCCGCAGTGCTGACACTCGCAGGCGCCGTCTTCCTCGGAGCCGGACTCGGACAGACCGGGGCTTCCCGTGTCCCTGTCGCTCTCGGAGCTGCTCTTATCCGGCGCGCTCTTGCTCCCCGGCCCTTGCGCTCCTTGCTCGTGGCTCTGCGGCGCGCTCGCGGGCTTGGGCTTGTGCCAGCGCCGGTGCGAGGCCAGGTTGGCCGGGCAGCTGAAGACTTTCTCGCACTCGGGGCAGCGGTACTCGACGCGCACGATGCGGGAGCAGCGGTGCTGCGCCAGAGCGAAGGGGTCCGCGTACGCCTCGCGGCACAGCTGACACACGAACTCGCCCAGCGCGTGCTTCGGCGGCTCCTCTTCCTCGGGGGCCTCCTTGATGCGGAGACCCAGCACGGGGGACGTGGTCACCTCGTCCTCGAACTGCAGCTTCCTTATGGCTTTGGGGCGCTTGGCTTTGCTCTTGCGCTCGGTCTCCGGGCACGAGGACGACCTCTTAGGCGCGTTCCCGTTGGGCTGGTTGCCTCGGTTGCTGTTGCTCGTGCCTATCTTGAGGTCCACGGGAGCGAGCAGCAGCTGGTCCAGGCTGTGGAGCGCGGCGGGGCTCGGGAAGGACTCGGCGGAGATCGGAGAGCCGAGGCTGAAGCGCTTCTCCAGACCGGCGCGCTCGTGCTCCTTGCTGACCGGGCGCGTGGGGCTGTAGAGCGTGAGACACACGGCTTCGGGGTCGCCGAACTGCACGGGCTTGCTGTCCCCTCTCATGGTCGGCGAGGATGATGCTGATAATGGTGATGATATGGATGACGCTGGGGCTGGGGCCGGGGCTGGGGCTGGTGCTGAGGAGAGGGAGGATGCGGGGGTCTCGCTTTCATCCCCCGTGCGTATCCGGTACGACACGGGCGTTGCTTTCTTGCTCCTCTTGACCAAGAACCCCCTCGGCATCTTCGCGGCGCTTCTGGACCGTCCCTGTGTTCTGAACAGGCTTCTTCCTTCCTTCCTTCCTGCCTTCCTTCCTTGCTTCCGTCCTTCCTTCCTGTAGGTAGGAGTTAAGGGAGAGAGGGGGGGTCCTCGGGTGCTGTTCCCTTTACATCAGATGCCTTTTCATGACTAAAGCATAGCTGCACTCGTTTTTAAGCAAAGATGATGACATTGTTCCCCTCCCCCCTTTCCCTCCCGCCACTCCCTACGCTTGCCTCATCCCCAGCCAATCAGATAGCGGCGTGCTCCCGGTGGATGCGAGGGGGGAGGAGCTTAAGCCCGAGCCTGGGATGGAAGGCTTGGTCCCGTCCCTCCCCGTCGTTTTTTTTCTCAGATTACTAAGCAGATGTACCTGAGGGGCTTTTTTATTAGACTTTAGACGCACGGTGTTCCCAGGGGCGCCCTCCCCCTCCCTCCCACCTCTATCCATCCTGCTTCACGGTCTGATGGCTTTTCGACAGACACGCACGCTCTTTACGCGCGAGGCTTTGGCAGCCTCCTCGCCTGCTACAGGGGGGGCTCTACTCCTGCCAGAAGGAGGAGGAGGGGGCCTCCATTAGAATCTGAAATTAAAATGATGTTGTATGTGTGTGAAAGGGGGGGGGGGGGGGGGGGGCTGTGGAACTGAGTGATCACCATCCAGTACATTTGGGTTTTGGTTTATATGGCGTTTGAGCAGGTGTCCACACACTTTTGTCCACACAGAGCATTAATAACTCCTTTAATCAGGTCTGACGCTGCAGATTCACTCATAAACAACTTATCCCCGAGGTATTGGACTAAGCTCCAGAAAACAGTTCCCCTGTTCCACAGCATATTGCTGGGGGATTTATGCCTCTCCTGCTAACTCTTGGCATTAAGCATTGTGACCAGGGCACTACAGGACACCACAGGACAGTTTAGAGCTTTACAAGACACCACAGGTGACTGTAGGGCGTTATGGGACACTACAGGACACCACAACACAGGACACTGTAGGGCTTTACAGGACACTACAGGACAGTGTAAAGCTTTACAGAACACCACAGGTGACTGTAGGGAGTTACAGGACACTACAAGACACCACAAAAAAGGATAATGTAGGGCTTTACGGCATACTACAGGACACCACAGAGCACTGTAGGGCTTTACAGGATACTACAGGACACCACAGGACAGTTTAGAGCTTTACAAGACACCACAGGTGACTGTAGGGCATTATGGGACACTACAGGACACCACAACACAGGACAGTGTAGGGCTTTACAGGACACCACAGGACACTGTATGGTCTTACAGGACACCACAGGACAGTGTAAAGCTTTACAGAACACCACAGGTGACTGTAGGGAGTTACAGGACACTACAAGACACCACAAAAAAGGATAATGTAGGGCTTTACAGGATACTACAGGACACCACAGAGCACTGTAGGGCTTTACAGGATACTACAGGACACCACAGAGCACTGTAGGGCTTTACAGGACACCACAGGACACTGTAGAGCTTTACAGGACGCCACAGGACACTGTAGATCATGAATATGACACTGAGGGATTTTTCAGGACACTTGAAGACATTCACGGGGATCTACTGGATTTTACAGGAAAATGTAGCATGCAACTGGACACCACAGGACACAGTAAGACTTACAGGACACTGCAGGACACTGTAGGGCTTTACAGGACACCACAGGACAGTGTAGAGCTTTACAGGACGCCACAGGACACTGTAGATCATGAATATGACACTGAGGGATTTTTCAGGACACTTGAAGACATTCACGGGGATCTACTGGATTTTACAGGAAAATGTAGCATGCAACTGGACACCACAGGACACAGTAAGACTTACAGGACACTGCAGGACACTGTATGGCTTTACAGGACACCACAGGGCACTGTATGGTCTTACAGGACACCACAGGACAGTGTAGAGCTTTACAGGACACCACAGGTCACTGTAGGGAGTTACGGGACACTACAGGACACCACAAAAAAGGATAATGTAGGGCTTTACAGGATACTACAAGACACCACAGAGCACTGTAGGGCTTTACAGGATACTACAGGACCCCACAGGACTGTAGAGCTTTACAGGACGCCACAGGACACTGTAGATCATGAATATGACACTGAGGGATTTTTCTTCACAGGATACTACAGGGTGCTAGGATGTTACAGCACACCACAGGACCTTGAGGGATTTGTCAAGATGCTGTAGGACACCACAGGGCAGTGTAGGATACTACAGGACACCACAGGATGGTGCAGGACATTACATATTTTCTTGCTGTAGTTGCACATATTGGGAACAGATTTGTCTGGTTTCAGAGTGCAGCACTAATGTAAACAAATGGGAAAAACTGATACATTTATCTCATACACAGCTCCTCCTCCCTGCACTGGAGAGAGTCTCACATCACTCAGAAGCACAGAAGACCACTGTCACTTTGCATCAGGGGATCAAACAATATTGCAAAATGAGGAGAAAAAAAACCATTTTATTCTTTTCGCCACATTAGCATTTTCATCATAGGACCTAATGGAGAGCTGTTAGCACAACAGTCTCTAATGCGTTTCTCTGCTCTTCTGTAAGAGTGAGTTATTCATACAGAGATCATATACAAGCTTCAGTAATTGCCTTGTTTCACTCCTGTTTTGTTTTAGTGCGTAAGAGACTACAGACACAAGCCACTTATCCTTGTGTGTCATCCCTATTCTTGGAGAATGTTTTATCGTGACTGTCTGGCTAAATACTTTCACTAGTTTAGCTTAACATTTAATAAATGAGTTCTCCTTTTCTGAAACCGTGAGATGATGTAGGGAGTATGAGTCATGAGTAAGTCCTCAAAGTGGCAGCTATTACACACAGTGACCGTCACAAGGATAAGACGTCACAACACACTGCTGAACAAGGACAGTACAGGACATCACTGGACACTCTAAGGTAGTAGAGGACACTACGGGATACTGTAGGAAATAAAACTACAGGACCCCTCAGGACGAAAAGGCTTCACTCTGCACTGTCAGAAAATCTGTCTCTGTGGTGGTTACATATCTGTACCTTTAAATAGGGAACATATTTGTCCCTTATTCTATGATAGTTGTAGATTTTAAAACTGAGACTATGGTTAGCACTGGACTTGGTAACCTAAGGCTCATGTGCAGCTGCTCCAGTGCTTCCTATCTCATCCTCTGCTTTTCAATGCAGCTTAAAGGCCACACACTGCCTGTGCACAGCTGATTGACCATGTCCACACTTCAGTCCTCAGTGGAGCTGAATAAATAATTAGAAGAGTGTCCTCTGGACCTTATCATATTCCAGTTCGTGTTCATCCCACAACTCAATGTTAAATAGAGTTACACATATGGTTATTTATGTTTATGACCTGACAGACCACCGCTGTCTAGAACGCTGTTTTTTTATAGCATTTCAGTTAAATAAAGAACTACATAAAGAAGGTCAGGGCGGCACGGTAGAGCAGCAGGTAGTGTCTCAGGCACACTTCTCCAGGGACCTGGAGGTTGTGGGTTTGAGTCCCGCTCCGGGTGACTGTCTGTGAGGAGTGTGGTGTGTTCTCTCTGTGTCTGCGTGGGTTTCCTCCGGGTGACTGTCTGTGAGGAGTGTGGTGTGTTCTCTCTGTGTCTGCGTGGGTTTCCTCCGGGTGACTGTCTGTGAGGAGTGTGGTGTGTTCTCTCTGTGTCTGCGTGGGTTTCCTCCGGGTGACTGTCTGTGAGGAGTGTGGTGTCTTCTCCCTGTGTCTGCGTGGGTTTCCTCCGGGTGACTGTCTGTGAGGAGTGTGGTGTCTTCTCCCTGTGTCTGCGTGGGTTTCCTCCGGGTGACTGTCTGTGAGGAGTGTGGTGTGTTCTCTCTGTGTCTGCGTGGGTTTCCTCCGGGTGACTGTCTGTGAGGAGTGTGGTGTGTTCTCTCTGTGTCTGCGTGGGTTTCCTCCGGGTGACTGTCTGTGAGGAGTGTGGTGTGTTCTCTCTGTGTCTGCGTGGGTTTCCTCCGGGTGACTGTCTGTGAGGAGTGTGGTGTGTTCTCTCTGTGTCTGCGTGGGTTTCCTCCGGGTGACTGTCTGTGAGGAGTGTAGTGTCTTCTCCCTGTGTCTGCGTGGGTTTCCTCCGGGTGACTGTCTGTGAGGAGTGTGGTGTGTTCTCCCTGTGTCTGTGTGGGTTTTCTCCGGGTGAGTGTCTGTGAGGAGTGTGGTGTGTTCTCCCTGTGTCTGCGTGGGTTTCCTTCGGGTGACTGTCTGTGAGGAGTGTGGTGTGTTCTCTCTGTGTCTGCGTGGGTTTCCTCCGGGTGACTGTCTGTGAGGAGTGTGGTGTGTTCTCTCTGTGTCTGCGTGGATTTCCTCCGGGTGACTGTCTGTGAGGGGTGTGGTGTGTTCTCCCTGTGTCTGCGTGGGTTTCCTCCGGGTGACTGTCTGTGAGGAGTGTGGTGTGTTCTCTCTGTGTCTGCGTGTGTGTTCTCTCTGTGTCTGCGTGGGTTTCCTCCGGGTGACTGTCTGTGAGGAGTGTGGTGTCTTCTCCCTGTGTCTGTGTGGGTTTCCTCCGGGTGAGTGTCTGTGAGGAGTGTGGTGTGTTCTCCCTGTGTCTGCGTGGGTTTCCTTCGGGTGACTGTCTGTGAGGAGTGTGGTGTGTTCTCCCTGTGTCTGTGTGGGTTTCCTCCGGGTGAGTGTCTGTGAGGAGTGTGGTGTGTTCTCCCTGTGTCTGCGTGGGTTTCCTTCGGGTGACTGTCTGTGAGGAGTGTGGTGTGTTCTCTCTGTGTCTGCGTGGGTTTCCTCCGGGTGACAGTCTGTGAGGAGTGTGGTGTGTTCTCTCTGTGTCTGCGTGGGTTTCCTCTGGGTGACTGTCTGTGAGGGGTGTGGTGTGTTCTCCCTGTGTCTGTGTGGGTTTCCTCCGGGTGAGTGTCTGTGAGGAGTGTGGTGTGTTCTCCCTGTGTCTGCGTGGGTTTCCTTCGGGTGAGTGTCTGTGAGGAGTGTGGTGTGTTCTCCCTGTGTCTGCGTGGGTTTCCTTCGGGTGACTGTCTGTGAGGAGTGTGGTGTGTTCTCCCTGTGTCTGTGTGGGTTTCCTCCGGGTGAGTGTCTGTGAGGAGTGTGGTGTGTTCTCCCTGTGTCTGCGTGGGTTTCCTTCGGGTGACTGTCTGTGAGGAGTGTGGTGTGTTCTCTCTGTGTCTGCGTGGGTTTCCTCCGGGTGAGTGTCTGTGAGGAGTGTGGTGTGTTCTCTCTGTGTCTGCGTGGGTTTCCTCCGGGTGACTGTCTGTGAGGAGTGTGGTGTGTTCTCTCTGTGTCTGCGTGGGTTTCCTCCGGGTGACTGTCTGTGAGGAGTGTGGTGTGTTCTCTCTGTGTCTGCGTGGGTTTCCTCCGGGTGACTGTCTGTGAGGAGTGTGGTGTGTTCTCTCTGTGTCTGCGTGGGTTTCCTCCGGGTGACTGTCTGTGAGGAGTGTAGTGTCTTCTCCCTGTGTCTGCGTGGGTTTCCTCCGGGTGACTGTCTGTGAGGAGTGTGGTGTGTTCTCCCTGTGTCTGTGTGGGTTTCCTCCGGGTGAGTGTCTGTGAGGAGTGTGGTGTGTTCTCCCTGTGTCTGCGTGGGTTTCCTTCGGGTGACTGTCTGTGAGGAGTGTGGTGTGTTCTCTCTGTGTCTGCGTGGGTTTCCTCCGGGTGACTGTCTGTGAGGAGTGTGGTGTGTTCTCTCTGTGTCTGCGTGGATTTCCTCCGGGTGACTGTCTGTGAGGGGTGTGGTGTGTTCTCCCTGTGTCTGCGTGGGTTTCCTCCGGGTGACTGTCTGTGAGGAGTGTGGTGTGTTCTCTCTGTGTCTGCGTGTGTGTTCTCTCTGTGTCTGCGTGGGTTTCCTCCGGGTGACTGTCTGTGAGGAGTGTGGTGTCTTCTCCCTGTGTCTGTGTGGGTTTCCTCCGGGTGAGTGTCTGTGAGGGGTGTGGTGTGTTCTCCCTGTGTCTGCGTGGGTTTCCTTCGGGTGACTGTCTGTGAGGAGTGTGGTGTGTTCTCTCTGTGTCTGCGTGGGTTTCCTCCGGGTGACTGTCTGTGAGGAGTGTGGTGTGTTCTCTCTGTGTCTGCGTGGGTTTCCTCCGGGTGACTGTCTGTGAGGAGTGTGGTGTGTTCTCTCTGTGTCTGCGTGGGTTTCCTCCGGGTGACTGTCTGTGAGGAGTGTGGTGTGTTCTCTCTGTGTCTGCGTGGGTTTCCTCCGGGTGACTGTCTGTGAGGAGTGTAGTGTCTTCTCCCTGTGTCTGCGTGGGTTTCCTCCGGGTGACTGTCTGTGAGGAGTGTGGTGTGTTCTCCCTGTGTCTGTGTGGGTTTCCTCCGGGTGAGTGTCTGTGAGGAGTGTGGTGTGTTCTCCCTGTGTCTGCGTGGGTTTCCTTCGGGTGACTGTCTGTGAGGAGTGTGGTGTGTTCTCTCTGTGTCTGCGTGGGTTTCCTCCGGGTGACTGTCTGTGAGGAGTGTGGTGTGTTCTCTCTGTGTCTGCGTGGATTTCCTCCGGGTGACTGTCTGTGAGGGGTGTGGTGTGTTCTCCCTGTGTCTGCGTGGGTTTCCTCCGGGTGACTGTCTGTGAGGAGTGTGGTGTGTTCTCTCTGTGTCTGCGTGTGTGTTCTCTCTGTGTCTGCGTGGGTTTCCTCCGGGTGACTGTCTGTGAGGAGTGTGGTGTCTTCTCCCTGTGTCTGTGTGGGTTTCCTCCGGGTGAGTGTCTGTGAGGAGTGTGGTGTGTTCTCCCTGTGTCTGCGTGGGTTTCCTTCGGGTGACTGTCTGTGAGGAGTGTGGTGTGTTCTCTCTGTGTCTGTGTGGGTTTCCTCCGGGTGACTGTCTGTGAGGAGTGTGGTGTGTTCTCTCTGTGTCTGTGTGGATTTCCTCTGGGTGACTGTCTGTGAGGGGTGTGGTGTGTTCTCCCTGTGTCTGCGTGGGTTTCCTCCGGGTGACTGTCTGTGAGGAGTGTGGTGTGTTCTCTCTGTGTCTGCGTGTGTGTTCTCTCTGTGTCTGCGTGGGTTTCCTCCGGGTGACTGTCTGTGAGGAGTGTGGTGTCTTCTCCCTGTGTCTGTGTGGGTTTCCTCCGGGTGAGTGTCTGTGAGGGGTGTGGTGTGTTCTCCCTGTGTCTGCGTGGGTTTCCTTCGGGTGACTGTCTGTGAGGAGTGTGGTGTGTTCTCTCTGTGTCTGCGTGGGTTTCCTCCGGGTGACTGTCTGTGAGGAGTGTGGTGTGTTCTCTCTGTGTCTGCGTGGGTTTCCTCCGGGTGACTGTCTGTGAGGAGTGTGGTGTGTTCTCTCTGTGTCTGCGTGGGTTTCCTCCGGGTGACTGTCTGTGAGGAGTGTGGTGTGTTCTCTCTGTGTCTGCGTGGGTTTCCTCCGGGTGACTGTCTGTGAGGAGTGTAGTGTCTTCTCCCTGTGTCTGCGTGGGTTTCCTCCGGGTGACTGTCTGTGAGGAGTGTGGTGTGTTCTCCCTGTGTCTGTGTGGGTTTCCTCCGGGTGAGTGTCTGTGAGGAGTGTGGTGTGTTCTCCCTGTGTCTGCGTGGGTTTCCTTCGGGTGACTGTCTGTGAGGAGTGTGGTGTGTTCTCTCTGTGTCTGCGTGGGTTTCCTCAGGGTGACTGTCTGTGAGGAGTGTGGTGTGTTCTCTCTGTGTCTGCGTGGATTTCCTCCGGGTGACTGTCTGTGAGGGGTGTGGTGTGTTCTCCCTGTGTCTGCGTGGGTTTCCTCCGGGTGACTGTCTGTGAGGAGTGTGGTGTGTTCTCTCTGTGTCTGCGTGTGTGTTCTCTCTGTGTCTGCGTGGGTTTCCTCCGGGTGACTGTCTGTGAGGAGTGTGGTGTCTTCTCCCTGTGTCTGTGTGGGTTTCCTCCGGGTGAGTGTCTGTGAGGAGTGTGGTGTGTTCTCCCTGTGTCTGCGTGGGTTTCCTTCGGGTGACTGTCTGTGAGGAGTGTGGTGTGTTCTCTCTGTGTCTGTGTGGGTTTCCTCCGGGTGACTGTCTGTGAGGAGTGTGGTGTGTTCTCTCTGTGTCTGTGTGGATTTCCTCTGGGTGACTGTCTGTGAGGGGTGTGGTGTGTTCTCCCTGTGTCTGTGTGGGTTTCCTCCGGGTGAGTGTCTGTGAGGAGTGTGATGTGTTCTCCCTGTGTCTGCGTGGGTTTCCTTCGGGTGAGTGTCTGTGAGGAGTGTGGTGTGTTCTCCCTGTGTCTGCGTGGGTTTCCTTCGGGTGACTGTCTGTGAGGAGTGTAGTGTCTTCTCCCTGTGTCTGCGTGGGTTTCCTCCGGGTGAGTGTCTGTGAGGAGTGTGGTGTGTTCTCCCTGTGTCTGCGTGGGTTTCCTTCGGGTGACTGTCTGTGAGGAGTGTGGTGTGTTCTCTCTGTGTCTGCGTGGGTTTCCTCCGGGTGACTGTCTGTGAGGAGTGTGGGGTGTTCTCTCTGTGTCTGCGTGGGTTTCCTCCGGGTGACTGTCTGTGAGGAGTGTGGTGTGTTCTCTCTGTGTCTGCGTGGGTTTCCTCCGGGTGACTGTCTGTGAGGAGTGTGGTGTGTTCTCTCTGTGTCTGCGTGGGTTTCCTCCGGGTGACTGTCTGTGAGGAGTGTGGTGTGTTCTCTCTGTGTCTGCGTGGGTTTCCTCCGGGTGACTGTCTGTGAGGAGTGTAGTGTCTTCTCCCTGTGTCTGCGTGGGTTTCCTCCGGGTGACTGTCTGTGAGGAGTGTGGTGTGTTCTCCCTGTGTCTGCGTGGGTTTCCTCCGGGTGAGTGTCTGTGAGGAGTGTGGTGTGTTCTCCCTGTGTCTGCGTGGGTTTCCTTCGGGTGACTGTCTGTGAGGAGTGTGTTGTGTTCTCTCTGTGTCTGCGTGGGTTTCCTCCGGGTGACTGTCTGTGAGGAGTGTGGTGTGTTCTCTCTGTGTCTGCATGGATTTCCTCCGGGTGACTGTCTGTGAGGGGTGTGGTGTGTTCTCCCTGTGTCTGCGTGGGTTTCCTCCGGGTGACTGTCTGTGAGGAGTGTGGTGTGTTCTCTCTGTGTCTGCGTGTGTGTTCTCTCTGTGTCTGCGTGGGTTTCCTCCGGGTGACTGTCTGTGAGGTGTGTGGTGTCTTCTCCCTGTGTCTGTGTGGGTTTCCTCCGGGTGAGTGTCTGTGAGGAGTGTGGTGTGTTCTCCCTGTGTCTGCGTGGGTTTCCTTCGGGTGACTGTCTGTGAGGAGTGTGGTGTGTTCTCTCTGTGTCTGTGTGGGTTTCCTCCAGGTGACAGTCTGTGAGGAGTGTGGTGTGTTCTCTCCGTGACTGTGTGGATTTCCTCTGGGTGACTGTCTGTGAGGGGTGTGGTGTGTTCTCCCTGTGTCTGTGTGGGTTTCCTCCGGGTGAGTGTCTGTGAGGAGTGTGGTGTGTTCTCCCTGTGTCTGCGTGGGTTTCCTTCGGGTGAGTGTCTGTGAGGAGTGTGGTGTGTTCTCCCTGTGTCTGCGTGGGTTTCCTTCGGGTGACTGTCTGTGAGGAGTGTGGTGTGTTCTCCCTGTGTCTGTGTGGGTTTCCTCCGGGTGAGTGTCTGTGAGGAGTGTGGTGTGTTCTCCCTGTGTCTGCGTGGGTTTCCTTCGGGTGACTGTCTGTGAGGTGTGTGGTGTGTTCTCTCTGTGTCTGCGTGGGTTTCCTCCGGGTGACTGTCTGTGAGGAGTGTGGTGTGTTCTCTCTGTGTCTGCGTGGGTTTCCTCCGGGTGACTGTCTGTGAGGAGTGTGGTGTGTTCTCTCTGTGTCTGCGTGGGTTTCCTCCGGGTGACTGTCTGTGAGGAGTGTGGTGTGTTCTCTCTGTGTCTGCGTGGGTTTCCTCCGGGTGACTGTCTGTGAGGAGTGTGGTGTGTTCTCTCTGTGTCTGCGTGGGTTTCCTCCAGGTGACTGTCTGTGAGGAGTGTAGTGTCTTCTCCCTGTGTCTGCGTGGGTTTCCTCCGGGTGACTGTCTGTGAGGAGTGTGGTGTGTTCTCCCTGTGTCTGTGTGGGTTTCCTCCGGGTGAGTGTCTGTGAGGAGTGTAGTGTCTTCTCCCTGTGTCTGCGTGGGTTTCCTCCGGGTGAGTGTCTGTGAGGAGTGTGGTGTGTTCTCCCTGTGTCTGCGTGGGTTTCCTTCGGGTGACTGTCTGTGAGGAGTGTGGTGTGTTCTCTCTGTGTCTGCGTGGGTTTCCTCCGGGTGACTGTCTGTGAGGAGTGTGGTGTGTTCTCCCTGTGTCTGTGTGGGTTTCCTCCGGGTGAGTGTCTGTGAGGAGTGTAGTGTCTTCTCCCTGTGTCTGCGTGGGTTTCCTCCGGGTGACTGTCTGTGAGGAGTGTGGTGTGTTCTCCCTGTGTCTGCGTGGGTTTCCTTCGGGTGACTGTCTGTGAGGAGTGTGGTGTGTTCTCTCTGTGTCTGCGTGGGTTTCCTCCGGGTGACTGTCTGTGAGGAGTGTGGTGTGTTCTCTCTGTGTCTGCGTGGGTTTCCTCCGGGTGACTGTCTGTGAGGAGTGTGGTGTGTTCTCTCTGTGTCTGCGTGGGTTTCCTCCGGGTGAGTGTCTGTGAGGAGTGTGGTGTGTTCTCTCTGTGTCTGCGTGGGTTTCCTCCGGGTGACTGTCTGTGAGGAGTGTGGTGTGTTCTCTCTGTGTCTGCGTGGGTTTCCTCCGGGTGACTGTCTGTGAGGAGTGTGGTGTGTTCTCTCTGTGTCTGCGTGGATTTCCTCCGGGTGACTGTCTGTGAGGGGTGTGGTGTGTTCTCCCTGAGTCTGCGTGGGTTTCCTCCGGGTGACTGTCTGTGAGGAGTGTGGTGTGTTCTCTCTGTGTCTGCGTGTGTGTTCTCTCTGTGTCTGCGTGGGTTTCCTCCGGGTGACTGTCTGTGAGGAGTGTGGTGTCTTCTCCCTGTGTCTGTGTGGGTTTCCTCCGGGTGAGTGTCTGTGAGGAGTGTGGTGTGTTCTCCCTGTGTCTGCGTGGGTTTCCTTCGGGTGACTGTCTGTGAGGAGTGTGGTGTGTTCTCTCTGTGTCTGTGTGGGTTTCCTCCGGGTGACAGTCTGTGAGGAGTGTGGTGTGTTCTCTCCGTGTCTGTGTGGATTTCCTCTGGGTGACTGTCTGTGAGGGGTGTGGTGTGTTCTCCCTGTGTCTGTGTGGGTTTCCTCCGGGTGAGTGTCTGTGAGGAGTGTGGTGTGTTCTCCCTGTGTCTGCGTGGGTTTCCTTCGGGTGAGTGTCTGTGAGGAGTGTGGTGTGTTCTCCCTGTGTCTGCGTGGGTTTCCTTCGGGTGACTGTCTGTGAGGAGTGTGGTGTGTTCTCCCTGTGTCTGTGTGGGTTTCCTCCGGGTGAGTGTCTGTGAGGAGTGTGGTGTGTTCTCCCTGTGTCTGCGTGGGTTTCCTTCGGGTGACTGTCTGTGAGGAGTGTGGTGTGTTCTCTCTGTGTCTGCGTGGGTTTCCTCCGGGTGACTGTCTGTGAGGAGTGTGGTGTGTTCTCTCTGTGTCTGCGTGGGTTTCCTCCGGGTGACTGTCTGTGAGGAGTGTGGTGTGTTCTCTCTGTGTCTGCGTGGGTTTCCTCCGGGTGACTGTCTGTGAGGAGTGTGGTGTGTTCTCTCTGTGTCTGCGTGGGTTTCCTCCGGGTGACTGTCTGTGAGGAGTGTGGTGTGTTCTCTCTGTGTCTGCGTGGGTTTCCTCCGGGTGACTGTCTGTGAGGAGTGTAGTGTCTTCTCCCTGTGTCTGCGTGGGTTTCCTCCGGGTGACTGTCTGTGAGGAGTGTGGTGTGTTCTCCCTGTGTCTGTGTGGGTTTCCTCCGGGTGAGTGTCTGTGAGGAGTGTGGTGTGTTCTCCCTGTGTCTGCGTGGGTTTCCTTCGGGTGACTGTCTGTGAGGAGTGTGGTGTGTTCTCTCTGTGTCTGCGTGGGTTTCCTCCGGGTGACTGTCTGTGAGGAGTATGGTGTGTTCTCTCTGTGTCTGCGTGGATTTCCTCCGGGTGACTGTCTGTGAGGGGTGTGGTGTGTTCTCCCTGTGTCTGCGTGGGTTTCCTCCGGGTGACTGTCTGTGAGGAGTGTGGTGTGTTCTCTCTGTGTCTGCGTGTGTGTTCTCTCTGTGTCTGCGTGGGTTTCCTCCGGGTGACTGTCTGTGAGGAGTGTGGTGTCTTCTCCCTGTGTCTGTGTGGGTTTCCTCGGGGTGAGTGTCTGTGAGGAGTGTGGTGTGTTCTCCCTGTGTCTGCGTGGGTTTCCTTCGGGTGACTGTCTGTGAGGAGTGTGGTGTGTTCTCTCTGTGTCTGTGTGGGTTTCCTCCGGGTGACTGTCTGTGAGGAGTGTGGTGTGTTCTCTCTGTGTCTGTGTGGATTTCCTCTGGGTGACTGTCTGTGAGGGGTGTGGTGTGTTCTCCCTGTGTCTGCGTGGGTTTCCTCTGGGTGACTGTCTGTGAGGAGTGTGGTGTCTTCTCCCTGTGTCTGCGTGGGTTTCCTCCGGGTGACTGTCTGTGAGGAGTGTGGTGTGTTCTCTCTGTGTCTGCGTGGGTTTCCTCCGGGTGACTGTCTGTGAGGAGTGTGGTGTCTTCTCCCTGTGTCTGCGTGGGTTTCCTCTGGGTGACTGTCTGTGAGGAGTGTGGTGTGTTCTCTCTGTGTCTGCGTGGGTTTCCTCTGGCTGACTGTCTGTGAGGAGTGTGGTGTGTTCTCTCTGTGTCTGCGTGGGTTTCCTCTGGCTGACTGTCTGTGAGGAGTGTGGTGTGTTCTCTCTAACACACTACATTTACTCCATTTACTTGACAATTTTTTTGGATAAACTGTACTTTTAAGAGTAGTTTTATTGTAGCATAGATTTTATTTTACTTGAGTACATTTGTTAAGATGAAGTGGTGCTTTTACTCCGTTACAATGAGCTACATAGGTCTGTCACATGATTGCGTCTCACCAATCAAATTAGCCACTAGCGACGTTTGACTCCGTTTCACCAATCAAACAGAGCCAAGCCGTCACGTGACCGCACACAAACTCCCCGCGGCAAACACAGGCGGAAAAGACCACAGCTTCACAGCGAAAAACTTGAGAGCCAGCTGCTGTTCAAGCTGAATAGTCACTTAACGGAGTGAACATGCAACACACAGAGTTTATGGTTTGTGTGCAGACTGGTCTTGTTCTTGTTATTCTTTGAAATCTCTGCCCATTGAGCCCATTGTTTTGTGAGTGAACATATAATACCCAGAACCACACACACACAGTTTATGCTTTACGTAAACTTACGTACAGACTGCCTTTTTCTACGTGTTCTTATTCTTTTAACCTCTTCATATTGAGCCCATTGTTTTATTACTAAGTTATTGTGGCTGACTTTAATCTGTTATTTTGTAAATATTTAATTTGTTTATTGTTTTAATTGTTTAAGAGATATTTCCGACTCTGAATTTGTCCGTTGCTGTAATATATTTTTGTACATTCAGGTCTGTTATTTGACGTCCTGATTATTAAACAAAGAGGTTACTCAGTACCTGAGTAGTGTTTTCACTTCTTACTCTCACTGAAGTAATTGATTGGGTGACTACTGAGTTATTGTTCTAAAGTAACAGGACTCTTACTTAAGAACAGGTTTTGTTTACTCTGCCCACCTGTGGTTCGCAGTGACGGTTATTTCACGTGAAGCGCACGCATTTCCGTACGCAGAGGGAGTATAAATCAGTCTAGAGAGAGAGAGTCAGTGTTAGAGAGAGATAGAGAGTGTGCGTGTTAGAGAGTTAGTGTCAGTGTGTGTGAGAGAGAGAGTTAGAGAGTGTGTGTGAGGGAGAGAGAGAGAGAGAGTGTGTGTGTGTGAGAGAGAGAGTTAGAGAGTGTGTTAGTGAAAGTGAGTTAGAGAATGTGTGTTAGTGTGTGTGAGAGATAGTGTGTTAGTGAGTTAGCGTTGGTGTGTGAGAGAGAGAGAGTGTTAGAGAATGTGTGTGTGTGTTAGAGAGAGAGTTAGAGTGTGTTAGTGAGAGTGTGTGTGAGAGAGAGTTAGTGTGTGTGTGTGAGAGAGTTAGTGTGTTAGGGAGAGAGTGAGTTAGAGTGTGTGTGTGAGAGAGAGTTATTGTTGGTGTGTGTGTGAGAGAGTGTGTTAGAGAGTTAGTGTTTTAGTGAGAGAGTGTGTGTGAGAGAGATTTAGTGAGTTAGAGAGAGTGTGTGTGAGAGTGTGAGTTAGTGTTAGTGAGAGAGAGAGAGTTAGTGTGTGTGAGAGAGAGTGTGTGTGTGTGAGAGAGAGTTAGTGTGTGAGAGAGAGTGAGTTAGAGAGTTAGTGTTTTAGTGAGAGAGTGTGTGTGAGAGAGATTTAGTGAGTTAGAGAGAGTGTGTGTGAGAGTGTGTTAGTGAGAGGGTGAGTTAGTGTTAGTGAGAGAGAGAGAGAGTTAGTGTGTGTGAGAGAGTGTGTGTGTGTGTGAGAGAGAGTTAGTGTGTGAGAGAGAGTGAGTTAGAGAGTTAGTGTTTTAGTGAGAGAGTGTGTGTGAGAGAGATTTAGTGATTTAGAGAGTGTGTGTGTGAGAGAGAGAGTTAGTGTGAGTTAGAGAGAGTGTGTGTGAGAGAGAGAGAGAGTGTTAGTGTGTGTGTGTGTGAGAGAGAGTGAGTTAGAGAGTTAGTGTTTTAGTGAGAGAGTGTGTGTGAGAGATTTAGTGAGTTAGAGAGGGTGTGTGAGAGTGTGTTAGTGAGAGAGTGAGTTAGAGTTAGTGTTAGTGAGAGAGAGAGAGTTAGTGTGTGAGAGAGTGTGTGTGTGTAAGAGAGAGTGTGTGTGTGTGTGTGAGAGAGTGAGTTAGAGAGTTAGTATTTTAGTGAGAGAGTGTGTGTGAGAGATTTAGTGAGTTAGAGAGAGTGTGTGTGAGAGAGTGAGTTAGAGTTAGTGTTAGTGAGAGAGAGTTAGTGTGTGAGAGAGAGAGTGTGTGTGTGTGTGAGAGAGAGTGTGTTAGAGAGTTAGTGTTTTAGTGAGAGAGTGTGTGTGAGAGAGATTTAGTGATTTAGAGAGTGTGTGTGTGAGAGAGAGAGTTAGTGTGAGTTAGAGAGAGTGTGTGTGAGAGAGAGAGAGAGTGTTAGTGTGTGTGTGTGTGAGAGAGAGTGAGTTAGTGTGTTTGTTAGAGAGTTAGAGAGTTACAGTGTTAGAGAAAGTGAGAGGTACAGAGAAAGAGAGTTAGAGTCAGTGAAAGAGAGAGAGAGAGAAAATGTCCTTCAGAAGAAGTCAAGCGTTCTCCGACCACCGCTCGCGCGCTCTTATCAGGCCTGTATTGTGAGAGTGTAAGGGGGTCCACGCATGATGGGTGGTGAGCGCGTGTGTTTGCTCAGTGGCGTGTGCTGTCGCGCTGCAGATTTGCGCCTGATTACCATACAGCTGCCGCAGCGCCTTTAAACCGCGCAAAGCCGCCCTCCTCGCGCTCTTTGTGGGCAGGACTCACGCTGCGTCTCCAAGCCCCGCCCCGAGAAAGCCGACTGTAAACAATGCCCGTGATTTCCCAGCGCGAGGCTGAAAAGCCAGAGGCGTCACGCTCATCGTCACCCTCCTCTATTACCAGCGCGAGGCTTCTCACTCCTCCGTATTCACTGATGAGGGTCTTGGCAATGAAACATTAACAAGTGCACACATGCTCCACTGAGCGCACGCAGGGTCAGACACGGTGGCTCACACACACACACACACATGTGTGTGTTCAGGGTGTTGGGTTCAGTCTCCACCTCGGGTCTGTGAGGAGTGTTCTGTGTTCTCCCTGTGTATGTGTGGGTTTCACTGTGTGAGTGAATGAGTGTCTAAAACTGTCCATATGTGTGAATGAGTGACTAGGTGAGAGTATGAAACTCCACCGTTGTGTGTGAGTGACTGGGTTGGGTTTTTTATGAATATGATTATTCATTCATTCATTATCTGTAACCCTTATCCAGTTCAGGGTCGAAGTGGGTCCAGAGCCTACCTGGAATCATTGGGTGCAAGGTGGGAATACACAATCACCCGGAGGAAACCCAAGCAGACACAGAGAGAACACACCACACTCCTCACAGACAATCACCCAGAGGAAACCCACACAGACACAGAGAGAACACACCACACTCCTCACAGACAGTCACCCGGAGGAAACCCACGCGGACACAGAGAGAACACACCACACTCCTCACAGACAGTCACCCGGAGGAAACCCACGCGGACACAGAGAGAACACACCACACTCCTCACAGACAGTCACCCGGAGGAAACCCACACAGACACAGAGAGAACACACCACACTCCTCACAGACAGTCACCCGGAGGAAACCCACGCAGACACAGGGAGAACACACCACACTCCTCACAGACAGTCACCCGGAGGAAACCCACGCAGACACAGAGAGAACACACCACACTCCTCACAGACAGTCAACCGGAGGAAACCCACGCAGACACAGAGAGAACACACCACACTCCTCACAGACAGTCACCCGGAGGAAACCCACGCAGACACAGAGAGAACACACCACACTCCTCACAGACAGTCAACCGGAGGAAACCCACGCAGACACAGAGAGAACACACCACACTCCTCACAGACAATCACCCAGAGGAAACCCACACAGACACAGAGAGAACACACCACACTCCTCACAGACAGTCACCCGGAGGAAACCCACGCGGACACAGAGAGAACACACCACAGTCCTCACAGACAGTATGAATGTTTATTAGGTCAGAAAGCCCTTAAATTAACAGATAATGTTAAGACATTATTTTTAAACGTGCTAGTGACCTGTTGCCTGCTCATTCACCTCCACTGATAAAGCTCAGATCTACCAGCTTATTGATCTTTGTCCTTTAATGGTTATAACTGTGTTTCACAATGTATTTGTTCCCCTCTTTATAACAATTTTAAACCCTTCGTTAACATTTGATTAGAGCACATTTACTGTAAAATGGTCCCTACCCATTGAAGTATATCATTACATAGTGGAATTACAAAGGAAATCACTATAATAATATCCTAATAATAATGTGCAGACTCTGTTTCGTCTGCTACAGTACTCCAAGCTGAGCGTACATGGGGAGGTGATATCTGTTGTACTTCAGATAATCCAGAACACTTCTCTTCAGGGCGTCTGGTCCTTCACTTTGGTCAAAAATCTGCTGCAGGTACAGAGCAGGATCTGTGGGAATCTCCCAGGTGCCGTCCACTATCATCTCAGCGAGCTGTGGAATGGACATGGAGTCCTGCTCAAGCTGGGGACAAACCAGACAGAGTTGGATTAGTGGTTTAAAACAGAGACGGTGCATGTGGACTTCACTTCTTTTTGTAGTCTACCACAACAGAAGCTTGTATTAGAATGCAGTGCCTGGAGCACAGTGATTGGCTGGTGGGGAGGAGGGTGGGGGGGGGGGGCACTTCCCCTCTAAATGACCCCCAGACTCTAGGCCTAACATTGTTAACAGCAAGAGCTTAAAGAAGCAATCAGTCATTTTCTCCAGTGACTCTTCCTTACGTCATAAAACAGACATTACAGTGACACCTGGTGGCTTGGAGGTTTCAGAGACTCTGCACTTAGCGTAAACATGGCTGGCCCCATTATGGAGACCCACTCTGTGGGTCATAATCTGATTTGTTCGAGGACTATTGGGATTTCCCGCATCTGCGTGAAGTTTGTTGTGTAAATGGATACATTCAGAGAGCTTGTGCTCACCTGGACTGTAGTTGAGTCCATAATCTGACGCACCTCCTGCTCAAAATCAGCAAAGCGATCGTGAAATATGGCCACACACCACCTCTCGCTGAAATAGCTGAGAAAAAAAAGACAAAAAATTAGTCTGTTTCTGTACCTCACAAGTACACACACACACACACACGGGACACGTAGTATGTTCATCTAATAGCTCCTGCCCAACAGCACGGTCAATCAATTATCTTAACGGTTCTTGATGTTCAGCCAGTTCCTATAATGACATTGAGAGCAGGCCTCATTCAGAGCGAGACAAGAGGCCAGTGAAGAATCCAGATTTAATAAGTGGCTGAGCGGCTGATGACCAGTGTTGGGCGGCTAAGCCATTGTCTCCTGGCCATGCGGCAAAGCAGATTGGACACCTGCATAAACAGATTAGAGCTGAGGAACAATGACTCAGAGGCGGAGGGGTCGTCAGTGTTAAAATATTAGAAAAGAGGTCACGCCTTCAGACATAGATCTACACACGCAAGCAGAGGGGGTGTAGCATCTCCATAGAAACAATGATAACATCATCTCAGTGGGGGGGGACAGCATGGAGCAAAATGCTGTAAACACTGCCCTTCTGAACTGCTGTAGGGCTGAGGTTCACTGAGACATCATGTAATATACACGCTTCACAAAGCACTCCAGTAGCAGTGCTGTGTCTGCTCCACTCGTACCAGTGTACACTAAGAATTATCCAAATTATACCAGTCCTGTGGTGGCCCTCTGGGGGTCAAAGAAGGTATGCGGAGCAACTAATGGACTACAGTCTGTATTTATAGAACTACAAAGTGCTGCTGTATGGTCAGTGGAGCTGAGAGAATGGACAGTGAGTGTGTCATAATGTTCTGATATGTCATATGACTGTGTATATATGTGGGAAGGCGACGTTCCCTGTGAAGAGTGTTAAGTTTGTGTGGAACCTGTAGAGGTCGTGGATCATATCTTCCTCCAGACGCTCGTACAGACGGTTGAGGAGCAGCTGGTGTTTACCGTACAGACACATGAGGTTGGACACGAGAAGTGGCTTTCCAGACAGACAGGTGATGGTCTCCACCAGGCCGTGAGGGTTAAACTGCAGCTGAAAGTAGTTTCCTGTCTCCACTCGTCCAGTCACCACCTCTCGGCCCTGCTGGACACAAACAACCGCCTTAACTCGATCTTCCTCTACACATGATGAGATTAAAGATTACAGCTCCACTGATATCCACTCAGTACAACAGCTCAGTGCAGGACTAATGAGCCCCAGGGAAGAACTGCGCCACTGCTCAAATGCCTGGAATAGAAATATTATATATGATACATTTTTATAAAAAAATTAAACATTTCTTTTAAATAAATAAATAAATAAATTAGAAACTGAATTTCACAGACTTGCTAAACTATCATCTTCATTCATTGTCTGTAACCACTTATTCAGTTCAGGGTCGTGATGGGTCCGGAGCCAACTCAGAATCATTGGGCGCAAGGCAGGAATACACCCTGGAGGGGGCGCCAGTCCTTTACAGGGCAACACACACACACTCATTCACACCCACGGACACTTTTGAGTTGCCAATCCACCTACCAACATGTGTTTTCGAACCGTGGGTGGAAACCCACGCAGACACAGGGAGAACACACCACACTCCTCACAGACAGTCACCCGGAGGAAACCCACGCAGACACAGAGAGAACACACCACACTCCTCACTGACAGTCACCCGGAGGAAACCCACGCAGACACAGGGAGAACACACCACACTCCTCACAGACAGTCACCTGGAGGAAACCCACGCAGACACAGACAACACACCACACTTCTCACAGACAGTCACCCAGAGGAAACCCACGCAGACACAGAGAGAACACACCACACTCCCCACAGACAGTCACCCGGAGGAAACCCCTGCAGACACAGGGAGAACACACCACACTCCTCACAGTCACTCGGAGTGGGACTCAAACCCACAACCTCCAGGTCCATGGACCTGTGACAGAGACACTACCCGCTGCGCCACCGTGCCGCCCTAAACTATAATCTTTTCTTGATATTTTACTCTTGCAGTCATTGGTGGGGACAACAGGGGGTTAATATATTAATTCATACCACAGGAAGTTCTAAAACCACAATGGGATTGTGTGATAGATGTTCCAGATTTGTGTGTCCAGATGTGCCAATACTGCACAATAACTGTGTTATTGTGTTAATAAGTGTTACTCCACCACATACACATAACCTAGTCACGAGGGGGTGAGTGTGTGTGCCTGAGGTTCTTCAGCATGAGCCAAGACAGAGTACTTGAGTGTGTCAAGCTAAAGCTCTCCAGAGACTAAAGAGAAGTGGTGGGCAAAGTACACAAACCATGTACCTGAGTAAAAGTACAGATACTGAAGGTAAAATATTACTCCAGTAAAAGTTCTTGTTGTAGATCTCTACTTGAGTAAAAGTAACAATGACATATTATGGCTCCAATTATCATTTTTGTAACAAGACTCATGCTTAACCCATTGTAGGTGAAAAGACTCTAGCGTCACTCTTTGTTCCCCAGTCTTTGTGCTGCTCCTCCAAACCAACAGAGGTCGCTCTCTCCTGAGTCTTAAGCCCAATTAATGCTTATGTGTTGAGCCAATGCTGTAGGCAGTCAGGCCTGATGTGCACCTCACCAGAAATGTAAGACCACAAATGTAAGATCTACGCAGACCACAATGACTGTTTTTTTGTTCTCCTGTGGCTTCTCTTAGTGCAATTAACTTTTAGCACTGTACTGAAATTGGTAGGGGGGGGGAGTAAAACAGTGGTTTCCTACCCTCCTCCAAATGTTTCCTCTGGGTGACTGTCTGTGAGGAGTGTGGTGTGTTCTCTCTGTGTCTGCATGGGTTTCCTCCGGGTGACTGTCTGTGAGGAGTGTGGTGTGTTCTCCCTGTGTCTGCTTGGGTTTCCTCCGGGTGAATGCCTGTGAGGAGTGTGGTGTGTTCTCCCTGTGTCTGCGTGGGTTTCCTCCGGGTGACTGTCTGTGAGGAGTGTGGTGTGTTCTCCCTGTGTCTGCGTGGGTTTCCTCCGGGTGATTGTCTGTGAGGAGTGTGGTGTGTTCTCCCTGTGTCTGCGTGGGTTTCCTCCGGGTGAATGCCTGTGAGGAGTGTGGTGTGTTCTCCCTGTGTCTGCGTGGGTTTCCTCCGGGTGACTGTCTGTGAGGAGTGTGGTGTGTTCTCCCTGTGTCTGCGTGGGTTTCCTCCGGGTGATTGTCTGTGAGGAGTGTGGTGTGTTCTCCCTGTGTCTGCGTGGGTTTCCTCCGGGTGACTGTCTGTGAGGAGTGTGGTGTGTTCTCTCTGTGTCTGCATGGGTTTCCTCCGGGTGACTGTCTGTGAGGAGTGTGGTGTGTTCTCCCTGTGTCTGCTTGGGTTTCCTCCGGGTGACTGTCTGTGAGGAGTGTGGTGTATTCTCCCTGTGTCTGCGTGGGTTTCCTCCGGGTGAATGCCTGTGAGGAGTGTGGTGTGTTCTCCCTGTGTCTGCGTGGGTTTCCTCCGGGTGACTGTCTGTGAGGAGTGTGGTGTGTTCTCTCTGTGTCTGCGTGTGTGTTCTCTCTGTGTCTGCGTGGGTTTCCTCCGGGTGACTGTCTGTGAGGAGTGTGGTGTCTTCTCCCTGTGTCTGTGTGGGTTTCCTCCGGGTGAGTGTCTGTGAGGTGTGTGGTGTCTTCTCCCTGTGTCTGTGTGGGTTTCCTTCGGGTGACTGTCTGTGAGGAGTGTGGTGTGTTCTCTCTGTGTCTGCATGGGTTTCCTTTGGGTGACTGTCTGTGAGGAGTGTGGTGTGTTCTCCCTGTGTCTGCGTAGGTTTCCTCCGGGTGACTGTCTGTGAGGAGTGTGGTGTGTTCTCCCTGTGTCTGCGTAGGTTTCCTCCGGGTGACTGTCTGTGAGGAGTGTGGTGTGTTCTCCCTGTGTCTGCGTAGGTTTCCTCCGGGTTTCCTCCCACAGTCCAAAAACACACGTTTGTAGGTGGATTGGTGACTCAGAAGTGTCCGTAGGTGTGAACGTGTGAGTGTGAGTTGCCTTGTAAAGGACTGGCGCTACCTCGACAGCACGTCTACAATTTACTTTGGTCAGTTCAACCAGATAAACAGTGACGTACTGCTTTCGCTGCTGTAGGAGCTGTGCTGGTGCGGACGGAAGGTTTTGTGACATGGAGATAACTGTATCCACCTGGCATCCTTCCACCTGTGGATTAAAAACAAGACAAAGCAGGAGGCTGAATGCATGTTATCATTTCCTTTTCTGATTATTTCACAGCTGCTGTGAGGAGTTTTGTTAAAAGCTGGACAAAGAGACACGTGTATTCGACACAATGGGGAGCTAACGGCTTAATTATGCTTTCAAACTCAGCACAGAAGTTGATGTTGAGAGTTGCAGTAGATAGCTAGTGCTCTGGCTAACGAGGCACATGGCCTTCTGCTCTGACAGTGATACAACTAAAGTACTCAGAATAGCTCAAGGTAACCAGAACTATTATTACAGCACAAACATGAGAGGTTTGAGTTAGGGATTCTCTCACAATTGCATGGTTTACACAGCTTACTGTCCAGTGGAAGAAATTTCACAATGCAGGCTTAAGTTATCAGGCTAAAGAAGTAATCCTGCTTTGGGAACTTCCTCCTCTTGAGTTGTGTGTTCAAACAAACGTCAAACAGAGTCCTGAGGGACAGTCTTATTTGACAGTCCTCAGCTTTGAGTTCAAATGATGTGGGTAACTGGGAAATGGCAATTCTGCATTTGTTTCCCCAGGCAGTTTCTGTGCCCCCCCCCACCCCAGCCCCATTGTTAGAAACCAATCATAAGAACTGTATGAAGAAATGTTCACAGCGGGAGTGATAGGAACCTGACGTCTGATCAATGCCTCTTCACAGAGGTGAGGTGAGGTGTAAGTGAACGCTGGTCACCTTGAATTTTGGGCTGCGTGTAGGTGGGAATGAGGACGTCCTGTTCAGGTGGAGGATTGACCGTGGGCTCCAGGGTGGGGTCAAACAAGGGCAGCAGGAGGGACGCGAGCTCCTGACCCACCTCCTTGGAGTTGAAGTCAGCATGGGACCACCTGTCAGCGTAGTAACGGCGAGAGAACTTGGTCAAAGGTCCTGCGGCTCGAATGGTGCAGTCATTTGTGTGGAAGGTGCTGTCAATAACCAGACAGCCATCAAACACCAGACAGGCGTCGTTGATGGCCTTGAAGGCATCAAAGTCCACTCCTTTATGGGAGAAGTTAAAGAAGACCTAAAAAAATAGGGAAAATACTATTAGTTCTGATTTCTTTTCTTACTCATTGTTAAACCAAACACTGAAATGACCCAAGGCAGCAATGGACAGTGGAAATTAATGCTACAGGTAACAATATCAAGTCAAACAAGTCTGAACACTAATGACAGGTGCGGATTACTCCAAGGTACAGGATGGAGGTCCATCACTCAAGAGAACCCTATAGTCATAGCTCGGAATTGATCTTCAACTAATCAGATCAATTCCAGTGTCCAGGAGGTCAGTTTGAGTGCACCATGATGAGCACCACATTCGGACATATACTGGACAATACAGAAACTCATGTGTTGCTATCTCTGCTGCTCTTCACCAAAACACAGATCTCCTGAGGCTTTCTTCCATTTACACAGAAGTTTTTATTGATTTTCACTCACAGCACACTCCAGTCTGAGGGGCGGGCCCTCGGTGGTAAAGGACACTGCTGTAATTGGCTCAGGATGCTGTCCGTCATTCAGCTGAGCCAGCAAGCAGCAGTGATGGACGTGAACGTCTTTGCTCTCCAGAGCGCTCCTGACCGCTTGGTCCACGGCAGCGTTGTGGAAGCATGACCGAGGACTGTCCGCAGGCGTGTGGACCACATGTACCCTGGAACCTCTCACTCCCAAACACAGCAGGGTCTCCACACAGCTGAACACGTCTATAGAGTCCCCGTAAATCACTGCATTACCTGAGAATGGAGGGCAGCAGCACTGGATATTAAACAGAATTAAAAATTTAAAATAAATCCTACACTATCATTCAGACTGCTTTGATCGGACATAATCTGAATGGTGCAGTCTCTTTATTATCATAAGGTCATTTAACTTGTTGCTCACTAGCAGCTCAACGTTAGAGTCACAGCATTTCACACACACAAATTCATCAGTATGATTTTCATTTCATTGCCGTATGGTCACCAGGGGACGTGTGGAGAGCAGGCGCACTGGATTTAGAGCATTGTGGTAATTAGGTGAACTGATCTTCATAAAGCTGTGGTCACAGCTGTGCCTTTGGTAATCTCCTCTAAGCTTCAGTCCTATGATATTCTCAGATTAAAACAGGCAGACCTCAGGACTGTAGCTAATACTGAAATCCATATATACATTTAAATATATTAAAATGATTTAATAAATTACTTAATATATGAATTATTCATTTTTGATTAATTAAGACAATACACAAATGTATTAATCAAAATAACACAGGTCAGGAAATGCTTAATTTGTCCCAGGGTTTAATTCCCTATGTCAGGGTTGAGGGGTGCGGACTGACGGAGGCGGACGCATTCGCTAAAACACGGGATATTTTAATATAAACAAAACAACGATACTTAAACAGAGCAAAAACAAACAAGGAGCCAAACAAGCTAAATTAAACAAAGGAAACTAGACAGGGTAAACAGGATAGACGGACGAAAAGCGACACGACGACAAAGGAGAAGAAAC
Organism: Hoplias malabaricus; assembly: GCF_029633855.1. NCBI lineage: Eukaryota > Metazoa > Chordata > Actinopteri > Characiformes > Erythrinidae > Hoplias > Hoplias malabaricus. Next base: position 8,706,168 of record NC_089806.1, read on the forward strand.
GGGGAAACTCTAGAGACAGACAGACAGAATAAATAACGTGACCTACTAAACAAAGGATAAAGGGGAAATGTACGACAAATGGATGAGCGACAAGAGGGCTTAAATACAGACACAAACGAGACACACCTGGACAGATAACGAGGACGGGTTAACACATGACACGGACGAGGAGGCGGGACGAGGGCGGAGACAAGAATATAAACAAAACATAGTCAAAACATGTTCTGCCGGGGACAACAGACATGACAGGACGAAGGCGTGACACCCCACTTGGGTAAGAAAATTAGCCAAACCAATAAGAGTCCTTGGGCAACACTTGGGCCTATACTTCTGAGTAGAGTCTCTGGAGAAGAGCTGCAGCTAAAGGCCATTAATGCTCCAGAGCATCCATTATCTTCACAGATGTTCAGTGGCACATACAGAGCTCAAAGTCACCATACCCAGCGCCTAGGGTTCCTCAGCATGGGCTGTGGAGCAGTGGATCTATGTTCTTTGGAGTGAAATCGTAGATCCTGTACCCTTCACTTTCTGTTTTACACTAAACTCTCTGTTTACTCTCCGCTCTCTGTTCGCACTCTGCTCTCTGTTCACACTTCGCTTTCTGTTCACACTCTGCTCTCTGTTTACTCTGCGCTCTTTGTTTACTCTCTGCTCACTGTTTACACTCCGCTCTCTGTTCACACTCCGCTCTCTGTTTACTCTCCGCTCTCTGTTCACACTCTGCTCTCTGTTCACACTTCGCTCTCTGTTCACACTTCACTCTCTGTTCACACTCCGCTCTCTGTTTACTCTGCGCTCTTTGTTTACTCTCTGCTCACTGTTTACTCTCTGCTCACTGTTTACTCTCCGCTCTCTGTTCACACTCTGCTCTCTGTTTACACTCCGCTCTCTGTTCACACTCCGCTCTCTGTTCACTCTCCACTCACTGTTCACTCTCTGCTCACTGTTTACTCTCTGCTCACTGTTTACTCTCTGCTCTGTTTACACTCTGCTCTCTGTTTACATTCCACTCTCTGTTCACAGTTTACCTTCCGCTCACTGTTTAATCTCTGCTCACTGTTTACACTCCGCTCTCTGTTCACACTCCGCTCTCTGTTCACTCTCCACTCACTGTTCACTCTCTGCTCACTGTTTACTCTCTGCTCTGTTTACACTCTGCTCTCTGTTTACACTCCACTCTCTGTTCACAGTTTACCCTCCGCTCACTGTTTAATCTCTGCTCACTGTTTACTCTCTGCTCACTGTTTACACTCCGCTCTCTGTTCACACTCCGCTCTCTGTTCACTCTCCGCTCACTGTTCACTCTCTGCTAACTGTTTACACTCCACTCACTGTTTACTCTCTGCTCTGTTTACACTCCGCTCTCTGTTCACTGTTTACCCTCCGCTCACTGTTTACTCTCCGCTCTCTGTTCACACTCCGCTCTCTGTTCACACTCCGCTCTCTGTTCACTCTCCACTCACTGTTCACTCTCTGCTCAGTTTACTCTCTGCTCTGTTTACACTCTGCTCTCTGTTTACACTCCACTCTCTGTTCACAGTTTACCCTCCGCTCACTGTTTAATCTCTGCTCACTGTTTACTCTCTGCTCACTGTTTACACTCCGCTCTCTGTTCACTCTCCGCTCACTGTTCACTCTCTGCTAACTGTTTACACTCCACTCACTGTTTACTCTCTGCTCTGTTTACACTCCGCTCTCTGTTCACTGTTTACCCTCCGCTCACTGTTTACTCTCCGCTCTCTGTTCACACTCCGCTCTCTGTTCACACTCCGCTCTCTGTTCACTCTCCACTCACTGTTCACTCTCTGCTCAGTTTACTCTCTGCTCTGTTTACACTCTGCTCTCTGTTTACACTCCACTCTCTGTTCACAGTTTACCCTCCGCTCACTGTTTAATCTCTGCTCACTGTTTACTCTCTGCTCACTGTTTACACTCCGCTCTCTGTTCACACTCCGCTCTCTGTTCACTCTCCGCTCACTGTTCACTCTCTGCTAACTGTTTACACTCCACTCACTGTTTACTCTCTGCTCTGTTTACACTCCGCTCTCTGTTCACTGTTTACCCTCCGCTCTCTGTTCACTATCCGCTCACTGTTCACTCTCTGCTCACTGTTTACACTCCGCTCACTGTTTACTCTCTGCTCTGTTTACAATCCGCTTTCTGTTTACACTCCACTCTCCGCTCACTGTTTACCCTCCGCTCACTGTTTACTCTCCGCTCTCTGTTCACACTCCGCTCTCTGTTTACTCTCCCCACTCTCTTCACTCTCCGCTCTCTGTTTATTCTCTGCTCACTGTTCACTCTCTGCTCACTGTTTACACTCCGCTCACTGTTTACTCTCTGCTCTGTTTACAATCCGCTTTCTGTTTACACTCCACTCTCTGTTCACTGTTTACCCTGCGCTCACTGTTTACTCTCTGCTCACTGTTTACACTCCGCTCTCTGTTTACTCTCCCCACTCTCTTCACTCTCCGCTCTCTGTTTACACTCCGCTCTCTGTTTACTCTCCCCACTCTCTTCACTCTCCGCTCTCTGTTTACACTCCGCTCTCTGTTTATTCTCTGCTCACTGTTCACTCTCTGCACTCTGTTCACTCTCTGCTCTCTGTTCACTCTCCGCTCTCTATTTACACTCCACTCTTTGTTCACTGTTTACCCTCTGCTCTCTGTTTACTCTCCACTCTCTGTTAACTCTCCGCTCACTGTTTACACTCCACTCTCTGTTTACTCCCTGCTCACTGTTCACACTCCGCTCTCTGTTTACTCTGCGCTCTTTGTTTACTCTCTGCTCACTGTTTACACTCTACTCTCTGTTCACACTCCGCTCTCTTTTCACTCTCCACTCACTGTTCACTCTCTGCTCACTGTTTACTCTCTGCTCACTGTTTACTCTCTGCTCTGTTTACACTCTGCTCTCTGTTTACATTCCACTCTCTGTTCACAGTTTACCCTCCGCTCACTGTTTAATCTCTGCTCACTGTTTACACTCCGCTCTCTGTTCACACTCCGCTCTCTGTTCACTCTCCACTCACTGTTCACTCTCTGCTCACTGTTTACTCTCTGCTCTGTTTACACTCTGCTCTCTGTTTACACTCCACTCTCTGTTCACAGTTTACCCTCCGCTCACTGTTTAATCTCTGCTCACTGTTTACTCTCTGCTCACTGTTTACACTCCGCTCTCTGTTCACACTCCGCTCTCTGTTCACTCTCCGCTCACTGTTTACACTCCACTCACTGTTTACTCTCTGCTCTGTTTACACTCCGCTCTCTGTTCACTGTTTACCCTCCGCTCACTGTTTACTCTCCGCTCTCTGTTCACACTCCGCTCTCTGTTCACACTCCGCTCTCTGTTCACTCGCCACTCACTGTTCACTCTCTGCTCACTGTTTACTCTCTGCTCTGTTTACACTCTGCTCTCTGTTTATGTGACGCCCACAAAAGAGTGGTCACATTCATTTTGGTGAATATTTAAATTTTTTCGTATATAATGTTTTATTTGCTGTACTCCTCTGAAGTGTGGTGTGGAATGTATTTAATTTGGGAGAATACGGTCATATTCTCATTATTCATATGTTAATGTTTGGCCAGCAATGTGAGCATTTCTAGCTTGGAGACTTTGCCAGTAGATCTAACTCAGCGACAGTAGGGGGCAGTGTGACATGGAGAGTTGCCTTACGCACGTTGCTGAAATTCTCTCATAGCTCAAGAGAACTCGGTAACGCTAAGACCTGCCTCCCTGCCTCATTATTTCTCTCCTGTTTTCAGGAATTAACTGTTACTTCGGTGCTGTTATACGGTACCTGTAACAGATTTTGGTGGCCCGTACGGGGATCAGCATCATATGCACAGGCGAGGAGCTGATCCAGACCCAATTGTTTAAAGAAGCCATTGAACCAGTGAACTGGTGCTGCTGTGGATTTTCCCATTGGGAAAGAATGGATTGTGTTTAACTGGGACATCAATACACTCTCTTATCTTGCTGTTTAGGAAGAGATATCTAGCTACATGCAACATGACCACAGTGATAACAACCACAACTCTGAGACTCTGTCTCCATGGTTCTGAGTTCTTTTAAAGAATGAAAGCAAAGACTGTGCTATACAGGTAGAAGAAGACCAAGACCAAAGAGCGGCATACATTTCCTGGACTGGGGACTGAGAGTGTAGAGGGAAAAGGCCATGGGGGACAGTGAGAGAAAAAACTTGGTGTGGACCATCAAGAAGAACCTGCTCACGCTCACGACTGAGGAACTTTTCCAGCTTGCAAGGAGTGTCGGTCCAGTGCCGGGGAAGGATCTGTCCGTGCTTGAGATGAGTGATGACGAAGGCTGCTTTGAGTACATCCAAGCCTTCACGTCTAGCAAGAACTTGTTAGAGTCTGAGGACACAGGTATGGCACAGTTGTTAGAGTTAAACAGTGTCATTGATGCCATCATTCAAAGTCATGTAAAGTCATGCTCTTCATTCAAATCTGGGGTAGATAGTAGGGTTGAGATGCATGAAATGCTGCCAGATCATCAACCTAATTTGAGTGTTGCAGGAAGCCAAGTTAACGCAGATGCTGACAGTATGGTAGTGAGTGCTCCTAACACTAACATAAGCCACACAGTCACAAGTAGCTCATTTAATTTAGCTCCAACTCCTCATTTGGCCCGTCCAACCACAATTACTGCTGCCAAAGCTACACTTGACACTGACATAGGTCTACAGCAAATGCTTTCTAGCTATGTTGAACTTGGTCAGAAAGTTATGCAGTACATGACCACGCCCACTCCACCACCCACATTTCCTTCACCCCCTCCATTAAAGCCTCCCTCACAACCAAGTGGTGCCCACAGCAATTGTTCAGCTGAACAGTATTCACATATAACACCTGATAGACTAGTCCCAATTCGAGATCTTTCATTGCTCCAGCGTAGAGAATTTAAGATTCAAGGTGGACAGATCAGTGATCAGGGCTCAGATATAAGCTACAACAACATATGTAGACAAATTGAAGAAGGCATTAGGGAACAGTTCAGTAATGCTGAGATAGTGAGAGGTGTACTTAAAGTCATCAAATCTGGAAATTTCAAGGACATGTTAATGCATAAAGATGATTTAACTGTTGACGAGCTTAAGGGTTTCCTACAATCCCACCTAGGGGGACGGAGTAATATGGAACTATTTCAAGAGCTTATGTGCACGAAACAACTAGACAGTGAAACACCCCAACAGTTTTTATACCGCGTGATAGGGCTCAAGCAGAAGATCTTGTTTTCTTCAAAACATACTGACCCAGATGTGAAATACAGTGCAAGCACAGTTCAAGATATTTTTCTACACACTGTATACCAGGGTCTTGGACATAAGCATGAAGATATTCGCCGGGAGCTTAAACCTTTACTTTTAGATTGCAAAGTGACCGATGAGACCATTCTAAAACAAATGATGAAGATAACAAATGATGAAAACGAAAGACAGAGGCGTTTTGGGCCAGTTGTTCGACAGAAACATGTAAACATACATAGCACACAGTGTGAAGTTGCAGCTGCACAAGAATCTGGTATGAAGAATGAAAGCTCAGATAGAAAGCTTAGAGTAGACATGCTCCAGCAGTTAACTGAGAAAGTGGAGAGGTTGACAAACATCGTAGCACTTCTACAGAACCCATCACAAAGCCAATCAACAGAATCATCATGTAAGCATTGTTCAAGGAAGGTGGACCAAAGAAAAGGGAAAACCTATAGTTGTGCCAAATGCCTCGAACAGAACCGTTCTGACTGCACTCATTGTTTCTGCTGTGGTGAAGAAGGCCACAGAGCAATGGGATGTCTAAAGAAGTCAAAGTACCAGGAAAACTGGAGCCGGTCCCTGCCAGGGGACAAGTGGTGACCGGGCTCCATCTTCAGTCCCAACCGCTCTTACCTCATGCTTCAGAGTGCCATGCTGGGTGCCTAGGCAGTGTTATGTCAAAGCCAAAGGGTGAAAAAGGAGTACAGGGGAATTACCAGCAAAGCCAAATATCTCCTCGACACTCTCTGTCCTCACCTACCCACAGAGATGAGCGTCTAGCTAAATTTATTGGGGAAAAAGCTCTCACACAATGTCATCTCAATGGCATAGCAGTTAGTGCCTTACTGGATACCGGGGCTCAGGTTAGCATGATTGATAGAAATTGGAGAGAGAAATATCTACCCAACACCAGTGTTTGGCCTATTAGTGATATTCTTAATGACAATGAAGAATTGGAGGTTCATGCGGTAAATGGACATATCCTCCCCTTTGACGGTTGGGTTCTCATCTCTGTCAGCTTGGGGAAGGATAAGGGTTTTGGTGAATCTATTATGGTGCCCTTCCTCATTAGCAGTATTCCCCTTGAACGACCACTACTGGGATTTAATGTACTAGAGAATGTGATTCACAGCCACCCAGTAGGGTTGGCTTCAGTACTTACCTCCCTCCTTTCTGATGCAATAGCGATACCAACTGAGAAGGCAGAGCTGCTTGTGAGCTTCATCCAAGCAGGGAAACCTTCCATGCATTATGGACGTTTGAGAACTGGTACATGTGACACTATTATTCCAGCAGGACAAGTAGCTTGGGTCAAGTGCCAGGCCCCATCTAGTATTGATCCATCAGATACTTACATTCTTTTTGAGCCTGATGAGAACAGTGGACAGCTCGCAGAGTTGGATGTAGGGGAAGGCCTGCTGGAAATACACATTTCAAAGAGACCGTACGTTGTGATACCTGTGAGAAACAGCAGGAAACATTCTGTTACTTTGCCAAGGAAGACAGCCCTTGGTAGTGTCCAAACGATAGCAAGAGTCATTGAGATTGATCAACCCGTGAAACCAAAGGCTAAAGCAGCAGTCAGCAGTGCTGCATCATCGTCGTTGACTAAAACTAGTCTATCCTTGTGGCAGCCTCCTGTTGACCTCAACCACCTTAGCGAGGAAGAACAGGTGAAAGTCAAGAAGATGCTGTGGGAGGAATCAGCAGCTTTCGCTAGAGACACTAATGATATCGGGTGCATTCCTAGTTTGCGGATGTCGATCAACCTTAAAGACGATATTCCAGTACAGAGAGCATATTCTTCAGTCCCTAAGCCACTGTTCAAGGAAGTGAAGGAGTATATCCAGGAGCTGCTGATGAAAGGTTGGATTGTAAAATCTAAGTCCCCCTTTTCTGCACCCGTGGTTTGCGTCCGTAAAAAGGATGGGACCCTCCGCCTATGCATAGATTATCGTCTATTAAACCAAAAGACCATTCCTGACCGACATCCTCTACCTAGGATACAAGACCTGACTGACACTCTAGGTGGCTATTCTTGGTTCAGCATTCTTGACCAGGGAAAAGCCTATCATCAAGGCTTCATCGCAGAGGGTTCCCGGCATCTCACTGCATTCATTACTCCATGGGGACTCTATGAATGGGTCCGTATCCCATTTGGACTTTCCAATGCCCCCGCAGCATTCCAGCGGAGCATGGAGGAGATGTTAGGGCCGCTGAGGGATGAATGCTGCATACCATATCTTGACGACGTTCTATGTTATGCAAAAAACTTTGACGATCACATAGAAGCTGTGCGCAACGTGCTTCAAGCCTTACAGCGTCACGGGGTTAAGCTAAGACCTGAGAAATGTGAGCTGTTTCGACATGAGGTTAGGTATGTGGGTCGCCTAGTGTCAGCTGAAGGAGTGCGGATTGACCCTAAAGATTTAGAAGCAGTGCAGTTACTGACCAACAACATACCCAAGACGGTGGGAGATGTTAGGAAGCTCACTGGGTTTCTGGGCTATTATCGTTCTTACATCCAGGACTTTTCGCGAATAGCCAAGCCAATCTATGAGTTGCTTCAAAACAAGCCCGATCAGGAAAGTCCAGGTGGTGGAAAAATTAGAGGGCCACAATTGCCTTCTCGAAAACCGATTATCTGGACAAGTGAACACCAGCTAGCTCTTGAACAACTTATCGCTCTTCTAGTGAACCCCCCTGTGTTAGCATACCCTGATTTCAGCCTGCCTTTTGTGCTACATACAGATGCTTCAAACCTGGGCTTGGGTGCCATTCTCTATCAGCATCAGGATAACAAGTTGAGAGTCATTGGATATGGGTCCAGGACACTAACAGCAGCTGAGCGTAACTACCATCTGCACAGTGGGAAACTAGAGTTCCTCGCTTTAAAGTGGGCAGTGTGCGAAAAATTTAGGGACTACCTGTTCTACGCAACACACTTTACTGTATACACCGACAACAATCCGTTGACATATGTCATGAGTACTGCTAAACTAAATGCAGTGGGTCATCGGTGGGTTGGGGAACTCTCAGATTTCCGATTTGATATCAAATATAGGCCAGGAAAGTCAAACATTGATGCCGATATGTTATCACGTGTCCCGTTGGACATTGAGAGTTATGCTAAGTCCTGTACAAAGGAGGTTTCCAAGGATGTGGTACATGCTGTTTGGAATGGAAGCAGAGTAGCTAAGCAAAAAGATGTAGCCTGGGTTGCAGCTCTCAACATTTCCACCCAAGGTCCCCCTCTCTTATCCTGTGACCATCCAGGTCAAATAAGTCATGATGAGCTTGTAGGAGCACAACGGGCAGATGACGCCATCAGTGAAGTGATAAAGCTAAAGGAAGCAGGTACACCGTTGACTGAGGAGGTACGAAAGTCAGCCAGAGGAACCACAAGGAAACTGTTCCATGAATGGGGTAAATTATTTTTAGAGGATGAACTCCTCTACCGGCGAGTGAATGAAAGGAAACAGTTAGTCCTCCCAGCCAAATATAGAGACTTTGTTTTAAAGCAACTTCATAATGAGATGTCTCATGTTGGCACAGAAAGGGTATTGCATTTGGCGAGGCAGAGATTTTACTGGCCTTACATGGCAAGGGAGATCGAGGACTACATCACTAAGAGATGTCCTTGTATAAAGTCAAAGAAGCCAGTTACTCATGTCCGGGCTCCCATGGGTAGTATCACCTCAAATTTTCCTCTAGAGTTGGTTTGCATTGACTATTTGCACTTGGAGACAAGTAGGGGTGGTTATGAGTACATCCTGGTGGTAATTGATCATTTTACAAGATTCGCCCAAGCTTATCCGACAAGAAACAAGAGTGGAAAAACGGCTGCTGAGCGCATCTTTAATGACTTTATACCCCGCTTTGGGTATCCATCAAAGATACATCACGACCAAGGCCGTGAGTTTGAGAACGAACTATTTCACACTCTTCAACAGCTTTCTGGTATCCGTCATTCTAGAACATCACCCTACCACCCACAGGGCAACCCAGCTGAAAGGTTTAATCGAACGATACTCCAGATGTTAAGAACTTTAACCGACAAGGAAAAAGAGAGGTGGAAGGATCGACTGCCGCAAGTTGTGCATGCATACAATTGTACTCGGCATGAGTCAACAGGCTTCTCCCCTTTCTTTCTTCTCTTTGGTCGCAACCCGCGTTTGCCAGTCGACTTGTTGTTTGGATTGGTAGAAGAAACAGAACCAAACTCGCCTAAGGGATATGCAGGAAAGTGGGCCAAACGGATGTGGGAGGCCTATCAAATCGCCAATGAAAATAGTAAGAAGTCTAGTGCCAGAGGCAAGTCATATTATGATGCAAAAGTTAAAGGAGTGACATTACAACCTGGGGATAGGGTCCTAGTTCGGAACCTCAGTGAGCGTGGAGGACCAGGAAAACTGAGGTCATACTGGGAGAAGGTCATTTATATTGTAAAAGAGCAGTTTGCTGATAACCCAGTGTATGTAGTGTACCCTGAAACAGGGGAAAAGCAGAAAACGAGGACGCTTCACCGCAATCTTTTATTACTAGTAAATGACTTGCCAGTGGAGGCCTTTTCAAATTCCAACACATCTGTCCCTAAGAAAGGAAAACCAAAAGGTCAATCCAGACCCCTTAGCACAAACAGACTAAACAACTCACGAGACAGTCTGGATACTGATTCTAGTGATGATTCAGACATCGGACATTATTGGCTAAGGGTACCAACAGAAAAAGCAGAGAAGAGACCTGCAGGAATTTACCACCAACAACCCACCATAGACCAAAACAGTCCATCAAGCGTGCCTGTAAGAGAAAGGGAAACAGAAAGACAAGGAGTTGATGAACGCACGCCTGTTTTTGCAGAGTTTGGGGAGGAGGATGTATATGAGGAATCAGAAACTGTCCACGAAGAGCAGTACCTGGTTCCTCCTGTAGCAGATGCCACATCAGGGGTCAGGAGGTCAGCTCGGGATAGAAGACCCAGGCAGGTTTTTACCTATGAATCACTTGGTCAACCGACAGTACAGACCTATGCTAGGGTTAACTCAGCGAAGGTGTTAACAGGTCCGCCCCCACTTGCACATACCACCCCTAATCCTAATCAGTTTCAACATCTACCTGAGTATAATATCACACCAAGCTATACCCTACAACCATATCCTACTTGCTATCCCTCACTCACATACATGCCTTATACTTGTTTTGCACCTTTATTTTCACTATCATACATACCACCTGTCACCCTGACATGTTAGAGAAAAATAAAAAAGGGAGCATTTAGTGAGAGATTTTTTTGGTAAATTGTGGGACCCATTTCTTTTTGTCTGGGAGTGTGTGACGCCCACAAAAGTGTGGTCACATTCATTTTGGTGAATATTTAAATTTTTTCGTATATAATGTTTTATTTGCTGTACTCCTCTGAAGTGTGGTGTGGAATGTATTTAATTTGGGAGAATACGGTCATATTCTCATTATTCATATGTTAATGTTTGGCCAGCAATGTGAGCATTTCTAGCTTGGAGACTTTGCCAGTAGATCTAACTCAGCGACAGTAGGGGGCAGTGTGACATGGAGAGTTGCCTTACGCACGTTGCTGAAATTCTCTCATAGCTCAAGAGAACTCGGTAACGCTAAGACCTGCCTCCCTGCCTCATTATTTCTCTCCTGTTTTCAGGTTGGTAATGTGAAATATCTCTTTAAAGATGTCAAAAAAAAAACACATTGCGTTGTGAGCCAGCACTTTTCATGGAATAATTTGCATTAAGATAATCATTTTGTTGTAATATATGCTTCTTTTTGGAATGAGAAAACTAAGCTCTGCCGAGTGTAGATGGCTAATGGCGCCACAAATTTCTTTTGTTAGAGAATCTCAAGTTAGCATAGGTCACATGAGTCTCCCACCAAACGTTATATGTTTCTTGCTATTTTGTTAGTTTTATAGGAAAACTGTTTTTCATGTAGAATATAAAAAAATCATTTGATGTGTAATTTTACAGAAGCAATGTTAGTACAGAGAATCTCTTGCAGTACACTTAAACTAATTTTGATACATCTGAAGTGTATGAAAAACACTGAATATTTAAGTGCTAAAAGTACAGTTCATAATTGTATGTTAAATAGAGTTTAGGGTGGTCACTTAATGTATTAAAATAGTACACAGTATATGTGATAAAAAGAACAAAAGACATGAACGTGTGGTTAGAATTGATTTCATATTTTTGTATTCAATGTAAACATTGGTAATATCTTTTTGTTTCTATAAAGACACTTTGAAGATTAAGTGAATTGAGGGAATAAGACCATGTATGTACATGAAGAAAATATAATAACTTAATAAAACATAGCTCAAGAGAACTCGGTAACGCTAAGACCTGCCTCCCTGCCTCATTATTTCTCTCCTGTTTTCAGGAATTAACTGTTACTTCGGTGCTGTTATACGGTACCTGTAACATTTACACTCCACTCTCTGTTCACTCTCTGCTCACTGTTTACTCTCTGCTCTGTTTACACTCTGCTCTCTGTTTACACTCCACTCTCTGTTCACAGTTTACCCTCCGCTCACTGTTTAATCTCTGCTCACTGTTTACTCTCTGCTCACTGTTTACACTCCGCTCTCTGTTCACACTCCGCTCTCTGTTCACTCTCCGCTCACTGTTCACTCTCTGCTAACTGTTTACACTCCACTCACTGTTTACTCTCTGCTCTGTTTACACTCCGCTCTCTGTTCACTGTTTACCCTCCGCTCACTGTTTACTCTCCGCTCTCTGTTCACTATCCGCTCACTGTTCACTCTCTGCTCACTGTTTACACTCCGCTCACTGTTTACTCTCTGCTCTGTTTACAATCCGCTTTCTGTTTACACTCCACTCTCTGTTCACTGTTTACCCTGCGCTCACTGTTTACTCTCTGCTCACTGTTTACACTCCGCTCTCTGTTTACTCTCCCCACTCTCTTCACTCTCCGCTCTCTGTTTACACTCCGCTCTCTGTTTACTCTCCCCACTCTCTTCACTCTCCGCTCTCTGTTTACACTCCGCTCTCTGTTTATTCTCTGCTCACTGTTCACTCTCTGCACTCTGTTCACTCTCTGCTCTCTGTTCACTCTCCGCTCTCTGTTTACACTCCACTCTTTGTTCACTGTTTACCCTCTGCTCTCTGTTTACTCTCCACTCTCTGTTAACTCTCCGCTCACTGTTTACACTCCACTCTCTGTTTACTCCCTGCTCACTGTTCACTCTCCGCTCACTGTTTACACTCCGCTCACTGTTTACTCTCCGCTCTCTGTTCACACTCCGCTCTCTGTTCACTCTCTGCTCTCTGTTCACTCTCTGCTCTCTGTTCACTCTCCGCTCTCTGTTCACTCTCCGCTCTCTGTTCACTCTCTGCTCTCTGTTTACTCTCCGCTCTCTGTTCACACTCCGCTCTCTGTTTACACTCCGCTCTCTGTTCACACTCCGCTCTCTGTTTACACTCCGCTCTCTGTTCACTCTCCGCTCTCTGTTTACACTCCGCTTTTTGTTCACACTCCGCTCTCTGTTTACACTCCGCTTTTTGTTCACACTCCGCTCTCTGTTTACACTCTGCTCTCTGTTTACTCTCCACTCTCTGTTAACTCTCCGCTCACTGTTTTCACTTTGCTCTCTGTTCAATCCCTGCTCACTGTTCACTCTCCGCTCACTGTTTACACTCTGCTCACTGTTTACACTCCGCTCACTGTTTACTCTCCGCTCTCTGTTTACACTCCGCTCTCTGTTCACTCTCTGCTCTCTGTTCACTCTCCGCTCTCTGTTCACACTCCGCTCTCTGTTTACACTCCGCTCTCTGTTCACACTCCGCTCTCTGTTTACACTCCGCTCTCTGTTCACTCTCCGCTCTCTGTTTACACTCCGCTCTTTGTTCACACTCCGCTCTCTGTTTACACTCTGCTCTCTGTTTATCCTCCGCTATCCTCTCCGTGGAGGAAACCCACGCAGACACAGGGAGAATACACCACACTCCTCACAGAGAGTCACCCGGAGGAAACCTACGCAGACACAGGGAGAACACACCACACTTCTCACAGACAATCACCCGGAACAGGAATCAAACCCAACCTCCAGGTCCCTGGAGCTGTGTGACTGCAACACTACCTGCTGCACCACCACGCCGCCCCTAGCGGGTATATTTAGAGATGTAAATATTGCATCAGCACTGTTGAGTTTAGAATATATATGACCTTTAATTAATGCTGGTATATGAATCAAATTTCATAAACAACTCTCTCTCTCTCTCTCACGCGCACACACACACACACACACACACACACACACACACATGCACACACATACACAGACATTTAAATATAACATTTAAGCATCACCCCTAAGAAGAGACAATGTGATTATGCAGCATATTGTGTGATAATTTTTTTTAACGATCAGCAGCCCTACAATATTTTTACCCATTTTTCCTGTAAACTCAAAAGTACAACACTTTAGTGTCTGAGTTTGAATCCTTGAGCCCTGTCCATGGTGCTGAAAATGGTTCAGTGGTAATGGCTACATAATTTACACTACAGCCAAAAGACTGAAGAAAGTAGATGCCCAGCACTTCTTCTGAAATGAAGGGTTTCAATCAGGAGTTTCCTGGGAAAATGCTGTGAGGATTTCATTGGATGCATCAATATAAAAATGAAGTTGAATGAATCACACACCTCGTCAACTCTGTGTGGTGGTTCTCCATCTATCCATAGTTTCACTGTTCCTCTACACCCCTCTAGCCCAAGCTTGGTATTGGGCTCAGAGACCATAGGCTCAAGTACAACAGAAATGAGCGCACCAAAATTAGCAGGGTCCAGAAATGAGAAGTGGTGTCGTAAAATATTTCGGACATACAGCTTTCCTAATCTTTATAAGAATTCAAAGCGTGTTGTTTTTGTTGTTTTTAACCTGTGGTCATTACTCCACTCATTATTCCACCGCTCTGTGAAGAAATTAACTAAAATTGGAGGGGCTCATTCAGAGGCAGCCTCTGAGACTCGTCTCTGGACGAGGCAAAATGCAAATTTCCATCCTGCCAAATTGATATCCTCTACATTTGGACGGCATAATTTGCATTCACTGATAATTGCGCTACTTCCCGGATTATTAAAGGAGCCTGTAATTAGTAAATATAATAGGCTTAATCAGACACGGATCACTGGCTCCCTCTCCGCTTTCATAGAGCCAGATCCATTCGAAAGCCTCCTGATATTAATATCATCCTGTAAATAGATGGAGGAGGCCGACCTGCCACTCACAGATGAAAGATTTCACTCTGACTAATTAGCTCCTCATTATGGCCCGCCAGTTGGGGTGGCCTTGCAGTAATGGAGCCTCACTCAGACACAGAGATTAGCCCTGTCTAAAAGTTCCTCATTTTACACTGATCCAGGACCAGTGCTAAAACCACAGCTCGTTATTAACCCTTTGTGGTATGGTTATTACCGCTGCTTTGTTATACTATTTAAATGTAATTATGCAATTACTGAATCAATTACATCAGTTAGTGAGCTGTGTAATTATATTAACATCTGATTTACATTCTGCACCAACAGGTTCCAGGCTGCATTTCTTTCAGTAATAAATATTTTTAACATATTCTTTTACAAAACGAATTTCTCGTTAAATCTGAATAAATATAACTACACAATATAAACACCGCCCCCTCCAGGGTGTGTTCCCGCCTTGCGCCCAATGATTCCAGGGAGACTCCGGACCCACCGTGACCCAGAATTGGATAAGGATTACAGATAATGAATGAATGAATGAATATAAACACCTCTTCCTATAGAACTACAACAAGGTTGAGGATTAAAGGGGAGCTCTAGCCAAAATGAAACTTGTAACCATTGTTTCATGTGCTGCAAACATGCCTACTCTCCTCCGGTAACCGTGCCACTGCCAGATGTTTCAGGTTAAAGACCAGGAAAATTGTAGCTGATGATGAATCTTGAAATATTCAAAAACTCCAACCTGTTACTGTTTTCGGTAGGGCTTCCCAGTGGGTGTGTGATGTACTTGCTGTGTAATGCATGCTGGGTATTGTAGTGTAGTGAGAATCATGGGATAAAATGAGTCGTTTTGATTTTGTGCGGCACCTTACACAAGCTATCGGGCTCTGCAATATACCATCTGTGTAATATTGTATGATTACACACTGTGCTTAGTGATAGTGATGCCAAAATGTTGATTAACGCCTTTATCTTTTCCCGTATTGACTATTGTAACTCACTTTTATTTATGGTCTACAGTTAAACTGAACAGCCGTCTTCAGTACATTCAGAATTCAGCAGCCAGGGCTCTTACTTTCACTAAGCGTGGAGCTCATATCACTCCTGTCCTTCCGAAGTTGCGTTGGCTTCCTTTAGAGTCTAGGATTAAGTACAACATTCTTCTTCTAACCTTTAAGGCTCTACACGGTCTGGCTCCTACACATCTCTCTGGTCTTATTTCTTCATATCGTCCCTCTCCTTGTCTTAGATCCTCTAACTCTGGACTTCATTTAGACTTTCTAAGACTCTGGGTGGTAGATCTTTCAGCATCGCTGCCTCCAAACTTTGGTCATTTCTTCCTCCTGTTCTTTGTAACTGTTCAACCCTATTTCACTTCAAATCTCTGCTCAGAACGTTTCTCTTTTCTTCTTTCTTTAGAACTTGTATTTTTCCCTATGAGTGTTAAGCGTCCTTGGGTTTGAGAAAGGTGGTATATGATATGAATGAATTGTTGTTATTATTATTACTTAAAGATTGTCCTGCACCTTCCTCCAAGTCTCTCCAATTACTGCCCTGGACCCTCTGTTCATGTGGGAGTACACAGACAAGGTTAAACGGAGCAAAACAAACACAATGAGTGTAGAGAAATACAGGCACTGATTAAATAAGGCAAGAACAAGGATGGAGAAGAACGAGAGCAACTTCAATGTGACTAAGAAGCCAGTGTTTCAGCTCCTCGTGTCGCACTGCTGAGCACCTTGTGTTTGGTTTAAAAAGAGACTCACTCTCAAAAGGCTTGGGAACTTTTGAACAAGGCTGTTTAGACAGGGGAAGAAAAGTGCTGTGATGTTTGATCCTTGAGGTATTTTGACCAAAGCATGTCTGAAAGAGGGCGGCACGGTGGCGCAGCAGGTAGGTGTCGCAGTCACACAGCTCCAGGGACCTGGAGGTTGTGGGTTCGATTCCCGCTCCGGGTGACTGTCTGTGAGGAGTGTGGTGTGTTTTCCCTGTGTCTGCGTGGGTTTCCTCCGGGTGACTGTCTGTGAGGAGTGTGGTGTGTTCTCCCTGTGTCTGCGTGGGTTTTTTCCCGGGTGCTCCGGTTTCCTCCCAAAATCCAAAAACACAAGTTGGTAGGTGGATTGGCGACTCAAAAGTGTCCGTAGGTGTGAATGTGTGTGTGTGTGTGTGTTGCCCTGTGAAGGACTGGCGCCCCCTTCAGGGTGTATTCCCACCTTGCGCCTAATGATTCCAGGTATGCTCTGGACCCACCGCGACCCTGAACTGGATAAGGGTTACAGATAATGAATGAATGAATGTCTGAAACATTTCATTGACAGCCCACTTATGATAATTTGTGGAAAAAGGGTAGGATAAGCCCCCTTTAAATATTATCTTTTAGGATGAAATGTGTGTTTAGAATATTCAGCTGTGTGTGTGTGTGTGTGTGTGTGTTCAGACAAACATAAAAGAAAATACTTTTTTTTTTTAAAAAATGAAGGTCCTGGATTGAATTAATTGACTTTTTTCAATATCCATGTCATTTCCATGTGAATAAAAATATATCAACATAATTACTGCCAAACCTAAGTGTACATGCTGATATTATTTATTCATGTAAATCTAATACAGCACTTTCTCAGTGACTGCACACACATACACACACACACACACACACTCACCCTCCTGATTGATGAAGTTGTCCCGTAGCCACTGGGCGGCCTGTGTGCAGTCGTGCTGGTCGTTGAGAGTGAAGAGGTTGGAGGGAATGTGTCTGGTGTATCTGCTGCGTCTGGGATGGTCTGGGACTTTGTCCTCGGAGCTCCACTTAGTGATGTCTATTCCAGTAGGACATGGGATCTAATAAAGAATAGTATATTATATTAAATACAGTATATAATATATATTCATTACACTTTCACTGATGGCACTGGCTTTTACCTTGACTGACTTACAGTGCAGTAGGTAACACTTTGTAGGTCGTTATCCATAAGGCTAAATGACCCTATATAAGACCTTCACAACAACTGACATATCCAAGGGTTGCAGGTGACGTTACTGTGTAGAGTAGCCGCCATACTGGGGACCTACTCAGTACTCAAACACAACTCAAGTAAAAACTCTGATATTTAAATTGTTTCATCGTTTCTGTCAACAATTATAATCCTTTTTTAGATGTTAAAATTGAAGAAATATACATATGGACGCCTCTGTAGAGAGGAGCTTGGGCTGCGTCCCAAATAGCACCATACTCCATACATAGTGCACACATCACAGATATAAAAAAAAAAGTAAAAATACTGCACCAAGACAGTAATTAGACACTAATTTAACAGGCAGTTGTAAACCTTATAGCTCACTAAAAATGATTTTCTACAGTGCACCACATGAGTGGAGATAACGTATTTCCTGGGCTTTGTGTTAACTTTGCTGTGGTGTGGGAACATCAAGCACAGATCACTCACACTTTCAGACTATTTTAGGAATACTATTTTGTTTAATTTTAAGTCAAATCAGAGAAATAATTTAGGTAGACAGTCACGATAAAACATTATCCTCCAAATATCTGTCCCACACAGATTATTATAAGGAGGAAAAGAATGAAACAAAGGGCTTGTGAAGTAATACCTGAGGGAAATAGCACAATTACTGAAGCTTGAATATGCTCAGTGTATGAATAACTCACTCAGATTCAGTCAAAAGAGCAAAGAAATGCACTGGAAACTAAATAAACCAACAGTTTTCAATTAGATCCTATGATGAAAATGCTAATATGGCTAACAGAAGATAACTGTTTGTTCTCCTTATTATGCTGCACTGTGGGATCATTTAACCCCTGACACAAAGAGGGGGTGGGCTTCTGTGCTTCTGAGTGTTGTGATACTCTCTCCAGTGCAGGAAGAGCAGCTGTGTATGAGATAAATGCACCCATCTTTCACATCTGTTTACATTAGTGCTGCAGGTCTCCAATATGGCACCTATGCCAAAAAAACATGTGGCTGCAACTCATGGGTACCCACCTGCACATCTACAGAACTTATTCCAACAAGAGACAATTATCATGACACATTCTACACTTTCTTATGCAGGGGTCATGTAGCTTTAAAACCAATGACCTACAGTAAAGTGCTACAGTGTGTTGGCTCCTATAGCAGAAGTGTGTCATATCTGTAGTGTCGTCCACTACACTAACCCACTACAACACCTAGGGTCAGTTATGTGTTTTTCTAGTACCCTCACCTGGTACTGCTGACCTGTAGTGAGGATGAGATGGTCATATGGAACTATCCTGCCCTCGCTGACCTGTACGTGTTTAGAGTTTCGGTCGATGGCCATCATCTTCCCAGTAACCACACTGACCCAAGAGCGCAGAGAGAGAAGAGCGAGATCTCGCTCACTGTAACAGTGACTGTGAATAACAAAACACACATGAGTGTCTCTCACACACACACACACACACTGAAGGACAAGAACCCTCTCACACACACACTGAGGCACAAACACTCTCACAGAGACAGAGGACTGGAATCAACAGAAAGAGGTGAAACATGTGGAGGCCTCCATGACCTGAACACATTATTAGAACCCATGTACGAGCCTCAGCATTCAAGGCTATATGGTCATTTCATACCTTACATAACATAACACAACCTAGTCTTAATAGCAGATCTTTTCTTTAGAACGCTCGCCCACTCCCTCTCGCTCTGGAAAGGTCACTGAGGGTTCGAGTAGCACTAGACACATCAGGACTGGGTTCATATGAATCTAATTCCTCAGGATGTCTTTAGAATTCCTGTTGTTTCTTAAACATCTCATCTCATTTTTGTTGAAGTGTTCTCTTAAGGTCAATTCAAAAGACGAATGATGCTTCATAGTCTTACATTAGCCATGAAATTATCTGGAGTTTAGACACACGTCTCTTTTGAAATCTGTGATGGATGAAACCTGAGAAAATAGATTCAAAATAAATAATTGAGACCTTTGTTGTGCCGCTCTCCACAAACCCTGTAGTGGCCATGCAGCTGGAAGGATGGAAATAGACCGGCACCAATATTTTGGTGTTCTAGTTCAAATCTGCTGATAGGGGAGTCATGGTGTGTGCACATTCACTCTGTGCAAAGTTAAATGTAATCAGAGCTCTCTATGTTCTCCATGTCTCCTTGAAATTATACACAAGGCATTCTCTCCTGTTGAATGTGCTGTGTTTGTTTCTGAGTGAGTGCGAGAGCATGAGTTTGGAGCTTATTCAGAGCTGATGCCTGTTGTGTTTAATTAGAGGAATGATAAACTCCTGTGTGTGTGCTGCTGTTCAGAATTCCCATTTCTGACACCAGCAGAATAAACATCTAGGAATTAGCAGAGAACAGGAGGAGAAACAGCAGAAATAGTAGCCTCTCCAGCCACTGCAGAAATGGAGGTGCATTTAAAAATATATTAAAACATTTCACATTATTTGTTTAAAAAAACAGTAGTGTTTTTTATGCTTTTAAATGAACACTATGTTAAATTTTTACCTTAAAATTACAGCTTAAAAATCACTGTGATGATCCATTGACTTGTAATATGGAGAATAGCACCTCTGTTGTTGTTACAACAGGCTCAACACTGCAGGAACTGCACTATGTAACTTTTGTAGGAGGGTTGGAACCCCCATTTCCCTCCCTCCCTCGCCCCACTGATTTCAGTCCAGTGCTGTAAAATGACACTAATTGAGCCCCAAGGCCAAAAATTGCAAATCTTACCTAGTGTTCCTTTAAGGTTCAGTTATAGGAGTTGGTTACATTTTTTTGCTTCTCTGTGCACAGAACTGGTCTTTACCCTTGATGTTAATGAACAAGGTAAGATTTGGCTTTTTTTGTCCTGGGCTCCCCCTACAGTTACAGAATGTAACTCACGTTTCCAGCTACAGCACTGTCCTGAAATCAAGGATGGGAGACCTGATGGTTTCCTACCTGCTTCAAGAGCCACATAGTGCGGTTTCTGCAGTGCTGAGCCCAGCATAACAATAATTCTGACACTGTAATCCTAAAGTGTAGATACTACCTAGTGTTCCTTTAATCCTACAAATCTTTTTAAAAGCAATGAATGTAATATCCTGTTTTGCAGTAAATGCTCTTGGAGATGTGTGTAGTCCTCTGTGTGGTCAGTGGCTGCTCCTGTAGAAGTGCAGTGTCTCACGTGGTGGTCAGGAAAGCCGTGTTGTCCCTGCTGGGTCCTGGGAGGCCGTGAGTGGAGATGAGAGTCAGGTTGTTGAACCGTAGATGGGGGCTACGGGGGGAAAGCAGGGCATTATGTTATTGATGAAGGAGCCGTCATTTGTAAAGTGACATATCTCATGTTTTCTTGGGGTGATGGTGTCATTCTAGTGTTTCATGGCTGTGCTTTCAAACTGTAACTGGGATCCTGAAGACCCCAGCATCCCCTGTGATCTGTACACTGTTCCTGTTGTGAGAGAGAACCGAGCAAGGGGGTGTTTTCATGGGCGAGAGACCGTACATTTTCCCTCAAAGAGCAGAAAAAGGGGGGGGAATGGCTGAAGCTGTAGTGAGCTGTAGAGGGAAATAATAATGCTTTTCTACAGATATCTCCTAAATGAAGATGTATTCCTAAAGTGGATTTTGCCCATTTCCAATAATGAGGGCTTTGTGTGTGTTTTTTTTCTTTCTCATATGATGAATGGAATGTCACTGAAAGCAGGGACACGAGAGAAAGAGAGAGAGAGAGACGGAGAGAGAGAGAGACAGACAGAGAAAGAGAGGATATCCGCACGCCATTAGAGGCTGAACAAAAGGCTGTGGGCCACGCGGGGTTACTGTGGAGCGCTGGAGGACCAGATGCAGTCCAACGCTGACATCCCTCTGTTTCCCGCTTTACTGCTTTGGCATACATTAATAGGCCTTTTTTCTCCGGGCATCATAGTAAAAGCCCTGCCTTTGTGTTGTCTTTTTTTTTTTTGCTTTCCTCTACTGGGCGTAGTCGTCCACCTCCCCTCCCCAAAAGCTCCGCCCCTCCTCCCTCGGGTCTGCGGTTACCCTCAGGAGTGTAAAAAGGTCCCTTGTCATGTAAATGACCTGTTCTGTATGCGAGAAAGATGTTAGACTGGAGGGTGTGGAGTGAGGGAGCACTGGGAATCGTCAGCATCGATCCAAGGCAAAAGGGTCCACGTTACAGCTCTGGATTATGGCTCTCTAAGTGACTGAGACAGATAGGACCGCAAGGCCATTGGCGGTATTTGACGTATGGGCACGGCAACCATCAAAACACACAGTCTGGTGTTAGACTAAGTGTACAAGGATGTTTAAAAGCTTTTTTAAGTAATGTATCATTGTAATGCCAAATTCAAATAGGCTCCTGCTCTTTTGTCGTTTTATGGCAACTGTTGTGTAGCATCAAAAATGACAATTTCACTTTATACTACAATAAATAAATAAATAAATAAATAACCGAAAGTGTCTGACACAGAAAATTTCAGTGTCAAAATTTCTCCAGAGTTCAAATGTCTCAGACGTACCATGAAATGACAAAAGAACAGGAGCATGTTGGAAGTAAGAATTGTTTTGGGGAATATATTCACACGAAAACCAATGCAAAAGAGCCTGCTAGTGTTGTAGACACCAGTATCTGTATACAAGGAAAAATATTAAAGCCACGCTAGGTATATTTTTAACCTTACCATTACCGCTTGAAAATCATTGTGATTCTCCACTGACCTGTAAGAGGCAGAATAGAGCCTCTGTCGTTGCTACTCTGGTCTCAGCACCACAGAAACCGCACTATATAACTTTAGGAGAAGGGTAGGAAGCCAAACACTTCTTTAGGCTTTAAGATAACATTCATGATTATAATTATATATTATATATATATGTATAATAAACTTTAAATATATATATATACCTTCTGTGCCCTTCTTTTATTTATTTATTTATTTATTTACAGGATTCAAAGCATTTTTGCTGTTTCAGATTGTTTAGTTTTAGAAACTGCATAAAAGTAAACATAGACAAAAATATTTAAAAAGAGCTACAAAATTAAACAACTTACAATTTAATTTACAAATGAGTTTCTGTGGTAATTCAAACTGTGAATAAAAACATACAAATTAAACTTCAGCCACGTACAAACAACAGTCAATTTTTCCTCGAACTTAATGTTCCACCCTAAAAGCAGAGCTTCTGAACCTAAACAAACCAGAGAGAACTGCAGTTCCCCACAGCTGTAGACGTTGCCTTTAAGGACCGTGCTTTAAAAGTGATTCACAGTCTGCAGCTGTAGGGGGAGCCCATGAGCAAACGTACCACGCCTTACTTGGTATTCTTTTAAAAAAAAAAAGGTGTTTAACATAGTTATGGTGGACATATCACACCAAAGGGGTCAAGCCGCAGTAGCCATTGTTGTTAGCGGTGCTTTCTGTATATGAGCACGTGGTCAACCAAGGACTTATGTCATTACCACCCCATTACTGGACACTCATTCAATCAGAGCCACAATAACAAGTGACTGAGATCTGAATTAATGCTACATGTCCCCACAAACACCACTCCGCCTCATCCCAAAGGACACTAGACCCACACACCCCCTGTACTGCTCTGGGTGGTGATGTGTGGGGGTAAAGACCCTGTGTCAATTGCTAGGCATTGAACAATGTGATCAAGGTCATGTGCAGCTGCTCCAGACCATCACATTTCATTTCATACATTTCTTTGTAGATTATACAACCACTAGAGTTCGCTAACTATAAAGGGTGTTTAAAATATGTTATTTTCATTGTATTTACTAAGATCTGGACTGACTATTTGCACAGTGCTTTTTACAGCTGGCATTGTCACAAAGCAGTTTTATAAACTAGTATCAGAACAAGAAATAATAATTTCCGTCCAGACGAATATGAAAAGGAGGGCGGCATGGTGGCGCAGCAGGTTAGTGTCGCAGTCACACAGCTCCAGGGACCTGGAGGTTGTGGGTTCGATTCCTGCTCCGGGTGACTGTCTGTGAGGAGTTTGGTGTGTTCTCCCCGTGTCTGCGTGGGTTTCCTCCGGGTGACTGTCTGTGAGGAGTGTGGTGTGTTCTCCCTGTGTCTGCGTGGGTTTCCTCCGGGTGACTGTCTGTGAGGAGTGTGGTGTGTTCTCCCTGTGTCTGCGTGGGTTTCCTCCGGGTGACTGTCTGTGAGGAGTGTGGTGTGTTCTCCCTGTGTCTGTGTGGGTTTCCTCCGGGTGACTGTCTGTGAGGAGTGTGGTGTGTTCTCCCTGTGTCTGCGTGGGTTTCCTCCGGGTGACTGTCTGTGAGGAGTGTGGTGTGTTCTCCCTGTGTCTGCGTGGGTTTCCTCCGGGTGACTGTCTTTGAGGAGTGTGGTGTGTTCTCCCTGTGTCTGCGTGGGTTTCCTCCGGGTGACTGTCTGTGAGGAGTGTGGTGTGTTCTCCCTGTGTCTGCGTGGGTTTCCTCCGGGTGTTCCGGTGTCCTCCCACAGTCCAAAAACACACGTTGGTAGGTGGATTGGAGACTCAAAAGTGTTCATAGGTGTGAGTGAAAGTGTGAGTGTGTGTGTTGCCCTGTGAAGGACTGGCGCCCCCTCCAGGGTGTATTCCCGCCTTGCGCTCAATGATTCCAGGTAGGCTCTGGACCCACCGCAACCCTGAACTGGATAAGCTCTTACAGATAATGAATGTATGAATGAATGAATGAATACGAAAAGGAATTCATTATAATGCCAGTCCAGTAGGGGGCAATGTAATTCTTAAAAGGAGACATCAAAACACTACAAAGCATGAAGAAAACACTGATGTTTAATCACTCCATACTCGCTATGTATTGCACTATGAAAGTCATGAAATTAAACCAGAGACGTGCTCGCTGTGTGACATTAGTGTTTTGTGAAATACTGCATTTAGCTGTAAATACGTCGCCAATTGCAACAGCATTTTTAAAAACGTCCATTTACAGCAACATAAAACACAGGCCAAACGCAGACAAAAACATTTCTTTAAAAAAAATATCAGGATCCGTGTGGACAAGCCTTCACTGATTTATAACATTTATTAAATAATATAAATTAATATGGATACATCTGTGGTTTCAAAGTTTTCTTCAAAACATGGTTCTGTGTCCATGTTTTTCCACTGGAAGAAAACCGGAAAAGCTTGCTGCTTGTGGCTTTGCCATGTTAATCCGGGTCTGGCCGAGAGGGAAGGAGTGAAGCATTGCGTCCATCTCTCTGCTCTTCAGTACATTACCTCCCCGCGGCTCTCTGGCCTTATCAGCAGCACACAGGCCTCTATTGTGGCCCGGCTCTGACCACCAGCGCTCAGAGGCCAAGCACAGGGACCAATGCATCTTTATCTGTCCCCAAGTGCTACTGCTGCTGACCCCGTCCCTCTGACGAATGGATAGGAGGAGAGGAGGGGTGGAGGGTGGTCTGCAGGGGTCAGAGCATTGGGCTTTAGGAGATAAGAGCGTCCCGCTGCAGAGAGGCCGCCCCGTCGCTAACTGCGCTGACCCGCCATCAGTTTAGTGGACACTAACTGCCTCATTAGTCAAGTCATTAGCGACAGCAAACACGGACGGCAGCAGAGTAGCCTGACAGGAGCACAGTGGAGCGGCTAATTAAAGGGCCAGCGAACAGACAGAGAGCTGCCAGAACCGGGCAGCTGCATGCCCACCGAGCCTGCCAATGCTGCAGGAGTTAACTCACGCATACACACACACAGGCGCACATACTAATGCATTTGTATTCCTGTCTCTGTGGGGTATTTCCGTATCTTTCAGTGGGACTACAAAGCTGCTGTTTATACAAATATATATTTCCTGAGATATTTTGAGAATCAAGAGATAATGGTCTGGAATTTCAGCAGAAAGTGTCATTTGCCCAGAGTCTGTAATCAGATACAACACATTTATACAGTCACAATATACAGACTGAACACTGTGAAATGCTTATATTAAAGAGGACTTATGTAAAAATCACTTTAGTTTAGGGTTCTATTACATCAAAATAGGTTCTAAAGTTCTGAGAACCAAAAAATAGAAACCATAACCAATAAATGACATTTTGTAATTGAGAAAACTATCATTAATATTCAGAATTATAAAAACAGGTTTGTAAACAGATACAATATTTCTGTATATAATCGATTATTTTACATTTAATATTCTTGAAAAATCCGTTTTCGTTTTCATTCCGCTACTTCTCGGTTGCGCTTCTCTCAGTCTCACTTTCGCCTCCAAGAAGTTACTCGCTTTTGACTTTTGACAGTGTCGGGATCTAAACAGTCATTGGCTGCTAAAGTTAAGCCCCGCCCACCCTAACCCTAACCCTGATTGCAAAATGACTCTAAGCCTATGTGACAAACTGTGCATAACTAAAAGACTTAAACGTTAATAAATAGTTGATATGGCTTACCAGTGTTTGCCGGTCGGTCATTTTCCAGTCAGGGTAAGATTGCCGCACTCGCTGACGTAGCCGGGTGCGCAGAATCGGCTGGGTGGGCGGGGCTTAACTTAAGCAGCCAATGACTGTCTAGATCCCGACAAAAGTCAACGTGGGGCTTTGCCTGACGTAAACAAGGACTACTGAAGTGCAGACTGACCAATTAAATGTTTACAGAAAAGGTTATCGACCAATAACGGTAGCTCTACAGTCAGACCGTCCAATCAGAAGATTTTAGGCTACTTCACCACGCCCCCTTCTCACTCAAGCGAACCAATCGGAGTAGGGGAGGGCGGGACTAGTTTGTGAACGAAACTTCTCGAAGTTCTATGTAAGCTCTAGAAAAACAAAATCCCGGACGTTTGTGAAATTCCGCCCGGACATTTTTTTAAGTCTAAAAAAGAGGACATGTCCGGGTAAAAGAGGACGTCTGGTCACCCTACATTTATTGGTTATGGATTCTGTTTTTTTGGTTCTCAGTTTAGAACCAATTTTGACGCCATAGGGTTCAACGCACATTTCTTTTTGTACCTGAATCCTGCCAATCCACAAACTGTGAAAAAAACTGTGCTTTTTTTGAGCTGCCTAATCTGAAGGCATGGGATAAAACAAGCTGGTCTGATATTGCGCTGTGTCTTATGCAGAATACAGACATTTTATAACTGTCCCGTCTCCTCCTCCTCTCTCCAATCACCGTGCTCGACCCGTTTTTATGTGAGAGTGCCAAGATGAGGTTGAATGGAATGAAACACAATGTGGTGCGGCACAGTGGCGCAGCAGGTAGTGTCACAGTCACACAGCTCCAGGAACCTGGAGGTTGTGGGTTTTATTCGCACTCTGGGTGACTGTCTGTGAGGAGTGTGGTGTGTTCTCCCTGTGTCTGCGTGGGTTTCCTCCCACAGTCCAAAAATCCACGTTGGTAGGTGGATTGGCGAAAAGTGTCCATAGGTGTGAGTGAATGTGTGTGTGTTGCCCTGTGAAGGACTGGCGCCCCCTCCAGGGTGTATTCCTGCCTTGCGCCCAATGATTCCAGGTAGGCTCTGGACCCACCGCGACCCTGAACTGGATAAGGGTTACAGATAATGAATGAATGAATGAATGAATGAATGAAACACAATGTGAAACCAGGCTTCTGCTCCTCACTGCTGTGTGCTCGGGGTCGGGGTGAACAGCGAGCGGCTCATTATCATTTAAAGAAATGTGCTGAAACCGGCCGCTCTGAACAGCGCTGTTTAGACAGGGGGATGACACTGCTGTGGGGTTTGATCCTTGTGAGATTTTGATCAACGATTATCACAATTTCACAATTTATCACAGTTTTAACTTGTGGAACAAGTGTGAGAACATGCCCCTTTAAAGGATGAAAGAAAGTGAAATCTCTCTCCAGCACTAGGTCATAGTGTCAGCGACCATCATTAACTCCGACAGACATTCCTGAACTTACAAAGGAAAAGCAAGAGTCAGTCATCGCCTTACAACAGCGTCCATGAGGCTAATGCTGAATACCATCAGTAAACACATGAACTCTTCAGGTAACTGTCTAGTTACTTCTCTCAATAAGTTGTTCAGCTTTGTTTGTTCTCATTTAGGCCCAAGGAAATGCATCAGATTTGTTGTTGAAGGTGAATTAATCAGGTTCAATGGTTTCCTATACGTTGTGGTAGCAGTATTTGTCAAAAATGGCGTCCACGTTTTCCCAACACTATATAGTCCTCCTTAGTGCCTTTGGTCCCCACAAGGGGCTAAACACACACACACACACACACACAATCTGACCCCTGGTTGCCAGGCAGTTATCTGCTTTTGGGAAAATGAGAACAGCCCTAAAATGCAGCTTTTGTTTGGCTGAGCGTTTGGGAGGAGAGGCAGTGTGCAAATACGGAGCATCTTAAATGCTTTTTATCTCCCTAAAAAACAAGCCCACGAACAAAGACAGCAATCCTTCAGCAAAGACACAAACACGCAGCCTAAAAGAACCATCACTGTCAAAGTCAAGCTTTCAGAAAACTCGCAAACACAAACTGATTTGAGGCTGCAGTAAATGCCTAAATGTCTGAAGGCAATCACCGGCTTTGAAGTACAAATAGGTCTCAGTCCTGAGGCCCAGCAGTGGGACTAATTGCCTTTGGTTGGAGAAGGCATGTTGCGTTGAGTATTAGTGCATAAGCCCCTAAAGCTCACATTTCAGGCAATCACTGTTTCTCCCTAATCCCCAGAGTCACTCCCACTAATTATAATCACCCCAAAGATGGCGTGCTACGCTCCTTTCCCCCCACTCACAACGCGCAGAAATACTTGCTGTTGTTGTTTCGGATGAAAAACATGAACGCTCTTAAGGGCCCCATTATAATTTTTCACTTTTGATTGAAGGAGGACATCTGCTTGGTCCTCGTACAAACCAACTGGGCTTTCACTATCCATTACATGAGTCACTGACCAATCTGCTGATTATTCTGATGATCCAGTAATCAGAGTTTTTATAAAAAGGCCAAAGAGTTGAAACGGCCTTGGCCGAACGGTAATAAAATCAGGTAAGTGCTCAGTGAGGAGTGGAACAGGCCTGAAGCTGAAGTGTTTTCTTCAGTTTGAAGTGATGGAAAATATAGATTCTGTTCATCTAAACTAACACTGTATTTAGGTTCATTCTGAGTATTTATCTGAGCAGAAATCAGTCAAACAGCTTGTTTCCACACAAAGTGTTGAACACATTGGCCATTTTTACAGTGTCGACTGTTTTTATTACAAGAATTTTCATTAAAAAAAAAAAAAGTCCTTACACATTGCCCTCAACTGTATTTGGAAACTCTTGTGAACTTGAATCAAGTTCTTTAGGTTACTTCATAAAATGTGTGTGTGTTCTGGGTGAGAGCACACCGGTGGACCCCTGTTCATCTGCCTCTTACTTGCATTTTTCCACCGTTTTGTTTGATTTGTAGCTGTCTGTGAAGGTAACTGTCTGAGGCGAGTTTTCCCCCTTGGCTGCTGTCTGTGAGATCTGACCGGAGGCGCCTAGTTTCTTCGTCATGGTTTGCTGGTTACCAGCTCACTGATGTAAATGGCCGGGCCTGTTGACAAGGGGAACCTATATTTGTCGCTGCTGTTCGGCTGGGACTGTCGACGGAGGGAGCCTGTTGTCGTTGCCGGTGTCTGGCGTCCTGCTGTCGCTGCTGCTGGCTGTCGCTGGGGTTGGCCGGGGAGCAGGGCCTCCTCGTCACTGCTTGGTGGGTAGCAGTGTGCTAACACTTCCGCTAGCTGCTGTTGATATCAGCTGGTGGAGCACTTCCTCATTGCTGAGCTCGGCGTTTGGTATGCAACGAATACACATAGCAACTATGCGTCCAAATGATTGTGAACATGCCTCATAATCGATATTAATTGTGTCAGGGTGGTGTGATGAGTAGATTCAGGAAGGCGGACACACTCGCTATAACACGGAATTTAATAACGATATGACAAAACAAACGAAGTAGAAACACGAACTAACATTACTAATAAACATGGGAAAGAGCACGAAACAACAATATAGGAATGGAGCAAAGAAACAAGCAAGAGAGACGGGTTAGAGCGAAGCGAGAGACGAGGAAACAGGAAACAAACGACAGAGCAAACGAAATCAAACAAAGAAAACAAGCAAACAGACAAAATCAAAATGACCGATCCCAGGAAGTGAGGGAAGAGGGCTTAAATACATGAACTTAACAAGAAACAGCTGAAACGGATAACAAGGGAAACGATGAGGAGGCGGAACAAAGGCGGAGCTAGAGTGAAACATAAACAAAGCCATGTGCAGAGACAGGAAAACAGGGAAGAGAGAGCCAAATAGAAAGGGGAAAACAAAGCAGAAAGTGTCAAGATGTGACAGACGCCCCCCCCAAGACGCGCAACTCCCGGAGCGCGAAAAACGAGACTCTCCAGGAGCTGGCGCAGGAGGGGGCCAGAAGAAACAAGACAAACTAGAAAAGACTCAGAATGGAAAAGGGAACTAGGAACTAGACTTTAAACGGACATCGGACAGAAGTAGAAAGAGGAGACGGGACTCGTGATAATACAGGGAACTGGACATGAGGCAAGGGAACAGGGACCATTACATTAACAGGAACTGAGACAAACATGGTGACAGGGACCGGAATTGAAAGAAAGGCAGACAAAGGCACAGGGACAAGGACAGAGACAGGAACCAGAACAGGGACAGAGACAGGAACAAATACAACTGGGTGGTACCCAGGACTGGCATGTGTCTGTGGGACTGTCCAAGGTGCCAGCCTGGGTACAGTTCTGGGGATTGGCCTCGAAGTCCTTGGGGCCGGAGCCACAGTCACAGGCTTAGAAACGGCCGGAGCCACAGTCACTGGCTTAGAAACGGCCGGAGCCACAGTCACTGGCTTAGAAACGGCCGGAGCCACAGTCACTGGCTTAGAAACGGCCGGAGCCACAGTCTCAGGAGCAGAAACGGCCGGAGCCACAGTGTCATGGGCAGAAACGGCCTTAGCCACAGTCTCAGGGGTAGAAACGGCCTTAGCCACAGTCTCGGAGATAGGAGCAGCTGAGGGAGCCGCACTCACGGAGACTGGAGACCCTGCGACGACGTCCACGGAGACAGGGGAACCTGCAGTGACGTCCAAGGAGGCAGGCGGAACTGCGACGACGTCCACGGAGGCAGACGGAACTGCGACGACGTCCACGGAGGCAGACGAAACTGCGACGACGTCCACGGAGGCAGACGAAACTGCGACGACGTCCACGGAGGCAGACGGAACTGCGACGACGTCATCCACGGAGGCAGACGGAACTGCGACGACGTCATCCACGGAGGCAGACGGAACTGCGACGACGTCATCCACGGAGGCAGACGGAACTGCGACGACGTCATCCACGGAGGCAGACGGAACTGCGACGACGTCCATGAAGGCTGGGGAACGTGTGACGACGTCCACGGAGGCAGAGGAATCTGCGCCGTCGTCCACGAAGACTGGGGAATGTGCGACGACGTCCACGGAGGCAGATGAATCTGCGACGTCGTCCATGGAGACAGGCGCGGCCGGAGGCGCCGCGCTGAGGAAGACAGCCGCGGCCGTAGGCACCGCGCTCAGGGAAACAGGCGCGGCCGGAGGCGCTGCGCTCAAGGAGACAGGCGCGGCCGGAGGCACCGCACTCAGGGAGACAAGCGCGGCCGTAGGCGTTGCTCTCAAGGAGACAGGCGCGGCTGTAGGCACCGCGCTCATGGAAACAGGCGCGACCGGAGGTGCCGCGGGCACGAAGAGAGGCGCGGCCGGAGGTGCCGCTCTTCCAGGAACAGGAGCGGCCAGAGGTGCCGCTCTTACGGGAGCAGGAGATGACACGCCCAGCGAGGCAGGTGCTCGTGCTGCTCGCCGAGCACGAGTTTTGGATTTAGCGGGTTTGGGCGCACTCTCGAGGGACTTCTCTGACCGTAGTTCCCCCGGAGATGCGCCTCTGTTAGCCTCATCCCCCATGTCCTGTGCTCTGAGGCTAACAGCCCTTGTATATAACGCCCCCCCAAAAATCTCCCCGGACCTGAGGGGGTAATTCTCTGGAGCTGGGGTTCCAACCTGCTTTCTCCTCCGGCTCCGTCGATTCCTGCTGGAGGAATCACTCGATTCCTGAATCGATTCCTCTGTTCGGGGGAAAGGAACCACACCGGACATGCTCTGAAGCCGTTGACTCCAATCCGAAGCCGCCCTTAACGCCTCCTCCACGGGATCATTGCGGAACGGAGTACGGCGAATTACTCCTCTCTTAAATGGGTAGTCCGTGCTAGCTGTGTCCATCTTTAGATCGGTCATTCTGTCAGGGTGGTGTGATGAGTAGATTCAGGGAGGCGGACACACTCGCTATAACACGGAATTTAATAACGATATGACAAAACAAACGAAGTAGAAACACGAACTAACATTACTAATAAACATGGGAAAGAGCACGAAACAACAATATAGGAATGGAGCAAAGAAACAAGCAAGAGAGACAGGTTAGAGCGAAGCGAGAGACGAGGAAACAGGAAACAAACGACAGAGCAAACGAAATCAAACAAAGAAAACAAGCAAACAGACAAAATCAAAATGACCGATCCCAGGAAGTGAGGGAAGAGGGCTTAAATACATGAACTTAACAAGAAACAGCTGAAACGGATAACAAGGGAAACGATGAGGAGGCGGAACAAAGGCGGAGCTAGAGTGAAACATAAACAAGCCATGTGCAGAGACAGGAAAACAGGGAAGAGAGAGCCAAATAGAAAGGGGAAAACAAAGCAGAAAGTGTCAAGATGTGACAAATTGGGGAAGTGACATCTAAAGATAGCTCTTGTATGAGACAGCAGGACCCTCAGGACACTCTTTTTCAAATATCAATGTGACCAAATAATCACGTCTTTTTGTTTTCTAATTTTTAACTGAAGAGTACCAAGACGTCTTGATTTCAAAAATGCAGAACACTGCGTTGAAAGAGCTCAAAACACATCACAAACTGAACTGTCTGTGATTACTGTAGTGTGTTCTTCCTGTGTCTCTGTGGGTTTCTTCTGGCTGCTCCAGTTTCCTACCATAGTACCAAAAACAATCACATTGCATGTGGGTTCGAGCCCCACCTCAGGTGACTGTCAGTGAGGAGTGTGGTGTGTTCTCCTTGTGTCTGTGTGGGTTTCCTCCAGTGCTCATGTTTCCTCCCACAGTTCAAACACACACATTGGTAGGTGGACTGGTTACTCAAAATGTGCATAGGTGTGAATGTGTAAGTGTGTGGTGCCCTGTGATGGACTGGCGCCCTGTTTTCAGGGGTGGCGGTGTTGGATGGTCAAGCCCTTTCCCCATCACCCAGCGTGAGTGTCGCTGACACAGGCACCTTTTAGAACTGGGAGTTAGTGTTCTCCTCCAAGTGTGAGCTGAGCAGGAACTAGCGTAGTGTTAATGAACTACATTTAGCTAGGGCTCCTGAGTGGCACAACTGAGACAGTGAGGTAGAAAGCTTGACCCTGTCATGCCACGTCACACCACACAATAGTCAGAGTTCTCCCTGGGAAGGTAGGATGGCCCAAAACGCTCAGTAAGGTGCGAGACAATGTAGGCGTCGATTAGCTAACACTGTTCTCCTCTGCGCATGATAAACTCCAATGATATTGTGTAAGTGGGTGTTCTCACTTACCAGAACACAAGAGCTTCCAAGAAGGCCAGACCCGTGTCCGAGGCTCCTACCACCACGATCCTAGCATTGATGCTAACCTTGGGCTCCATTGTGAGCTTTCTGTTAATGTGGTTGAGCGCGTAG
Source organism: Hoplias malabaricus (assembly GCF_029633855.1). Classification (NCBI taxonomy): domain Eukaryota; kingdom Metazoa; phylum Chordata; class Actinopteri; order Characiformes; family Erythrinidae; genus Hoplias; species Hoplias malabaricus. The sequence goes on from NC_089806.1 coordinate 8,739,359, forward strand.
GGCACCTGTGGGGAAGAGTGGAGAGGAGACTGAGGGACTAAAAGCCATTTCTGAAAAGGCCTACTTGTGCGAGGGATCATTAAAAGCGCATATGCAGAGTGAGGGCTTCTATTCTGGCTGCCCTGGCCCATCTTCCACTCCTTCATTTGTCTTTTATAACCAACAAAGTCTGGCTAACGGCAATTACCACATTCCTAAAAGCTATACTGATTACCTGCGCACGCTGCTCCATTTGTAAGAGCAGCCCTACACACACACACACACACACACACACCAACCCCCGGTGACAATAGTCTAATGGAATGGACAGGGTTTTGCAGTGCGTTTCGCAAAGCACTTAACCACCGAAAAAGTAAGCACCACTCTGGGACCCGGAAAAAAAAAATCCAGTTGCACAATGTGCCGAATTTCAGAAGCCTGCAGTGAGCGCTATGTGAGAGAGGACCTTCCCCGCTGTCTCATAAAAACAGAGAAGAGTTTGATAGTTCTTTCCTGATGTAGAATATTGACAGCTTTCCAAAATGCACCAGCTTTTTTCTCCCACCTGAATGTAGTGTACAGGTTTTTAAAGGAGATTTAATGAGAGGAATATGCCACTACTATTCGAATCAATTCAAACCCCACAGCTGCCACGCGTCCCAATCATTTCCCCCCTAAGCTCAAGCTCTAATTGGTCCTTGAGCATGAATAATTTGATGGATTGGTTCCACAGTACACCTTACCTTGATTGAACAGGAAAAAGAGAAGTGAAAAGAAGGAGAACAAGAGTAGAGTAGTACTAAAATAGTGAGAGACCGGGGACGGGGGGGGCTACAGAGGCTATGCAATTTCTCATCACAACGTAACGGCACATAACTGATTGCACTCATCACTATTTGACCCTCTTGGTCCTGCGTTAAATCCCATAATCAATGACCGAGCTTCGAGGACCCTTTAAAAAGACTTAATCGCAGTGACCCGTGGAGCCCGGAGTCCTGGGGAGGGTGGGGACAGCTGCTTTGGTTCGCTCCAAAATCAAACTGGGTGTGAATGCTCTGTCACCTTCAGTGGACTGAATCATTAGTGCTGTGTGTTGCAGGTTTGGGAACTGCATCCGGTCACACACAGAAATAAATGCTTAAAGGGGAGTGCTTTGATTTTTCAGCACTGTTTAGTACACATTAGTAATTGCCAAAACTCCATCATGTCCAACCTGCTGCTGACCCCATTTACAGAGCTGAGGTTAACTGGGTATTGACTAGGGTTTCCACGAGATTTTTATGATAAAAAAGAGCAACAATACAGTGCCTTTAATAAAAGACAATACAAACCGTTTTCAATATGACTAATGGCGCATGTGCAAAATCACTACTCAAAACTGTTCTGTAGGTGCCTTTAAGGCGGAAGGGACATTATTGGTTAACAGCCAAAAAGGCAGGGATAAATGTGATTGGTTAAAATGACAGAGTCTGTCAAATGACTGTCTGTGAGGATTGTGGTGTGTTCTCCCTGTGTCTGCGTGGGTTTCCTCCGGGTGACTGTCTGTGAGGATTGTGGTGTGTTCTCCCTGTGTCTACGTGGGTTTCCTCTGGGTGACCGTCTGTGAAGTGTGGTGTGTTTTCCCTGTGTCTACGTGGGTTTCCTCTGGGTGACTGTCTGTGAGGAGTGTGGTGTGTTCTCCCTGTGTCTGCGTGGGTTTCCTCCGGGTGACCGTCTGTGAAGTGTGGTGTGTTTTCCCTGTGTCTGCGTGGGTTTCCTCCAGGTGACTGTCTGTGAGGAGTGTGGTGTGTTCTCCCTGTGTCTGCGTGGGTTTCCTCCGGGTGACTGTCTGTGAGGAGTGTGGTGTGTTCTCCCTGTGTCTGCGTGGGTTTCCTCCGGGTGACTGTCTGTGAGGAGTGTGGTGTGTTCTCCCTGTGTCTGCGTGGGTTTCCTCTGGGTGACCGTCTGTGAAGTGTGGTGTGTTTTCCCTGTGTCTGCGTGGGTTTCCTCTGGGTGACTGTCTGTGAGGAGTGTGGTGTGTTCTCCCTGTGTCTGCGTGGGTTTCCTCCGGGTGACCGTCTGTGAAGTGTGGTGTGTTTTCCCTGTGTCTGCGTGGGTTTCCTCCAGGTGACTGTCTGTGAGGAGTGTGGTGTGTTCTCCCTGTGTCTGCGTGGGTTTCCTCCGGGTGACTGTCTGTGAGGAGTGTGGTGTGTTCTCCCTGTGTCTGCGTGGGTTTCCTCCGGGTGACTGTCTGTGAGGAGTGTGGTGTGTTCTCCCTGTGTCTGCGTGGGTTTCCTTAGGTGTCCAAAGGTGTGAGCGAATGTGTGTGTGTGTGTGTGTGTGTCACCCTGTGAAAGACTGGCGCCCCCTCCAAGTTGTGTTCCCGCCTCGTGCCCAGTGATTCTGGGTAGGCTCTGGACCCACCGCAACCCTGAACTAGATAAAGTTTACAGACAATAAATGAATTAATGAAAATATTTTAATTTGAGATGTGTCTCCCCCAAAATGGCAGCTACTCTACATTGTGATGTCAGCTGCCACCCCTGGGACTGGATAGTCCCTTTGGAGTTAATGTGGCAAAAGGGATCCAAAATCAGTACCTAACTTCACAAATCTCCTGTGGCTGAATGTAAACAAATCCTCACAGCAATTTTCCACCATCTATATTGCGAACCCTTTCCAACAGAGAGGCTTTTTTTTGTAGCAAATGTGGGATGGACTCAGATTGCAGTTGTTGGTTGTTGAAATCTTTCACTTTTTTAAAACCTGCATCTGTGATAATATTTTCACACACTCCACGCCTCGGTTCTTATTCTTCGGATGTACCTTGAGCAGGTAAAGCCCAGAGCAGGTGCAGCCTCCAGCTCTCGGCTCCTCATGGACATGCAGAAGCTCAGAGGGACACAATGGGCCGCAGTAACAGGATCCGCTATTGACAAAGAAAGTGAACAGGTGTTTTAAACCTGATTAATCCGCTTGTGCTGGACACAGGGCTTTACTGCACGGTGCCCCACGCTAAGCCACCAGACGAGCTCTTATCTCCGCCGCTGCCTGGACACCACGGTTGCTGTGCTACCAAATGGAGCTTTCTAATGGAGATGGAGTGTGGGAGAGCAGTGGCAGGTTGTTTGTACCTGCTAATGCACCAGGCCTGACACACACACACACACACACAGAGCAATGACACTGAGTCCTAACCCACTCATGAGATTCTTATATAACTCTACTTCGAAATGTATCCTCACATTAGAAAAGTCCCGTAGTCCTCACAGATAAATAGCTCTCTTTTTCCAAGGAAAGAGCCAGACAAAGTGGTCATTTGCCTTTTAATGCAGCCCTGCAGCTGTCCAGATCTCGTTTAGGAGCGTTAGATGATCCTGAAAGATTGCTCTGAGGCGTGTGGTGCTGAGCTGCATGTACATGGTCAGTCAGATCAAATCCAATGAAAAACATGCATCTGTTTTTGTGGATTTTTAAGTTCACTACATCATTTGAACCCAGCAGTTGTCCTTCAGGTTTTGTGAACGATTCATGATGAACGCAACAATAGAAATGCTCCAAAATTACTTTTAAATAAAGTGTTCGCACATTGACTTCCACTGAAAGTTGAGAAGTTACTGTATACCACACACAGACGCAGAGCGTCATCAACATAAGGGTGACTTAAAGGGTGAAGTTGACCTGATTGTTGATTTGCTGTAATAAAGCTGCTCTTTCAGCTGGTCAGGTATCTGCTCAGGCAGGTAAACATGTGCAGGTGGAGCAGCTGCTGGCCTGATGTGGAGCAGGATAAGAACACAGCTTTACCTGTTAAACACCAGCAGTAAACATCTCCCGTCCCATCTGTCGCCGAGGCCATCTGCTCCAATAACCTGCCCATTAAATAAGCCTGAGACACAACAGCTACACTTCTGACCGAGCTGCTCTGCACGGACCAGATACAGACCTGAGGGCAGCCAGAACTCTGAACGCTGCATTATTGATTAGTACACGGGTACGCATGTACAGCATTAGTACCTACAGTCGTGTGAAAATGGGGTTCACTTGGAGGACGACCTGATGGTATCATTAATGACTGAAAGTGCATACACATCCTCCACAGAGAACACACTTTCAGACGTTTTAATGCATCTTTACTGAGGTCCGAGAAATATGTCCTGGGCAGGAGTCACAGTTCTATTTTTTAATGTGCACTAAACTAATTGAAACAATGGCATACCTACGTTATCTTGTAGAGGAAGTGTTTCCTTACTGTCCCTTAGAAAACCAACAGGACTCATCATTGGTCTGGGTTGTCCAATCTTGTACGCACCCCATTACTGACGTTTGTGCTCAACTGTTCACAGTCCCCACAGCATTGTCAATGCAATGGGACGCTCTGAAGCAGCCACACATGAGCCAATAGATTATACCCCACCGACAGAGGGGTATAAACCCCACCCAGGACTGCGCTCTGAGGTGATAGTGCTTCACCCTATACTTTTACTGTAATTAAAGAAATCAGTGTAAACCAGTAAAAGCTTTGGGTGTTAAATGGAAAGCAATCGTGCACTTGTTAAAACTTGTGACGCTGCTCAACAGCATCCTCTAGTGATGAGTTAAAGCAGCAGGTGTTTATAGCTTATAGCCTAGACACATGTCCACACAGTATTGTTAGACATCCTGTGCTAAAGGAAGACCACACTGTTGGACTAAATCAATCAAAGAATTGATTACCACTGCCTTCTTCTCAATGCAGAGAAGCTCCACTGACCTCAGGAGTCAAAAGAGAAAAACGGCTACTGAGGCAATTTACAGGTTCACACAGGACCTAGAGCAGCAACCAAAGCGAACCTGGGCCAAATCCACCGCAAACAAAATAACAGTCACTGCTTTCTTTGCTTTATATTGCAGCTCTTTCTGCCCTTTGGAGTGTGAACAGTCTCTTAGGGGCCACTGGGTTGCTCAAAGCCTCCAAAGTGCTCTGTGTATCTTTTACAGTGCAGGTTGTTCTGTAAAGCCAAAGCCAGTCTGACCTGCTGTGTGGTGATGAGTGTGGACGGGGCGTTAATGTCCAGTTCATCCAGTGAGTAGATGACCTGTCGGCGCGGGTGCACCGGCACCATGCAGTTCAGCACCGGCATCACTGAGTGAGCGTAGGCATTCTGGGAAAACAAAATCCAAAACACTCTTTAAAATTTACTACAGTGTAAATGCCTTTGAACATAGTTGTTTATAGTGTATTCATTTATTAAAGTTACAGAAAGAGAGAGATAGAAATTGAGGAGTGAGAGAGAGAGAGAGAGAGAGAGAGAGAGAGAGAAACAGCTCCATGCTGCTGCCGGCTCCTCACCTCCCGGCTGTGATGCGGAGGGTAGACGCGGTAGTAGAGGCAGGAGATGTGAGCCAGACGCAGCGCCTCCTTCAGGAAGTGTTTAGAAAAGTGCTGGAAGATGGGGTTAAGGGCGAAGTGGCAGAGCCGGGCGTGCTCCTCTCGCTGGTAATGACTGAAATACACAAAGTTCTCGATGTTGTAGTGGGCCCGGATGTACTCGACGTCCTGAAGGTGTTCAGAGCAGAACGAGAGTTTTACAAAACTACACTCACAAACCGTCTTTCTGTTACAGCCCTGCAGACCCTGCCCTGGTTCTCCACTGCCCATGTGCTTTTGTTATTGTTCATATGAGCCTTGTCTTGTCTTGTGCTTGTTTTGTACAGTATGTGTGTATTCCAGTGGCGGTCCAGATGCTGGTCTTTTAAGGAGGGGAAGCTCAATTTCGGCCTACATCATAAAATGTGTCGGTTTATTTAAACGTAAATTCTACCCTCCGTTCCTTTTCAAGAAAATGATCTGTGACCCTGTCGTACCAACAAGGCGTCTTTTCCAGGGACTTGACTAGTGTCCTCTCAATGGCCAGCAGAGCTAGGCTGCCTAAACGGCCTTGGCCCATGTGAAGTGTGTCCACCAGTGCTCCCACGGATCTTTACACCAAAGGATCGCTGATTCGCTAATTTCACTGTCAATCAAAAAGGGATTCAGCCTCAGACAGATCATCCAATCATATGCAGAAGCTGAGTGTCCGGGCCAGCCGAGGCCAGCCCACTGCCCCATAGACCCCCAGAGACGCTGAGCGTCCGATGGGCGGGACAAAGCCCAGCATTTATCCAATGACTCGTCTCAATTCACTGCACTTCGCTGCTTTGCTATTGAACTCTGTGGACGCTCAGCGTCCTCACTGTTTAAAGCACTGTGAAGCTGTGGGAATGATTGAGAGGAAAGCCGCGTCTTTACCAGTGATAAGAAGCTGATTCTGAACAAAAGTTGAGCGCGTTGTTGTGCATATTTATTCAATGACACGTACACACAACAGTATATATTTGATCACTTATTTTTTTACATTTTAGGGGACGCTGAGCTTCACTTGCAGTCTTAGAGCAATCGCCTCTGGT